>NW_006794161.1:3573168-3578927 GCF_000442215.2 Lipotes vexillifer | reverse complement strand
CAAAAAAAAAAAAAAAAAAAAAAAAAAGATATGTGTTCCATTTGCTTGGCATTTTCAGGGAGTGTAGTATTCTACTTAGGTGAATAGTCTAGCCTTTCCCCTTTAGAAGTTCAAACTTTTAAATTTTAATCACCTTTGAAGCAAATCTTTCTCAAATATTATGTTTTTGCATATACCTTAACCTTTTCTGGATAGCTCAGGGTCATTATTAGGAAAATCAATAGCTGTGCTGGGTTGCAATACTCTGCTGTCATCTGGGAGACTGATGAGTGCTCCCACTATAACAAATGACCCTAGACGACTTTGGTTTTTAAATTTCATCTGTACATTATTTGTACTTTCCCCCTGTCCCAAATCCCTGTGAGGCTGTCAGCATGCCGGCCTCTAGGAGTCTCCATCCTCTCCCCTCCCTCCCTCACATAAACCATTGCACGCATCTTCTTCTAATTTGCTGCTACATTTTACCCTAAATGAGAGACTCTTATTAAATTGAGGGAAGATAGGGGAAGAGGGAGGAAAGAAGTTATAGTTACCAAATCTGCAAATATTATTTGTAAAATGAATATTCCTGCACATACTTGAAGGTAGAAATGATAGGAAATGCCCTTGTTGCAGTGGGTTATACTTCATTTCAAGTATAATAATACTTGCTTCATCTCCAGGGAAACCAGATGGCTGCATCAGAAGATTTTTCTCTGGAAGTTTTATGGAAATGATTGACTCTCACCCTCAGAGAGTGGGAGCAGAAGTCAGAAGTGTCTAATCCTTCTGGGAAGGATCATGAGGGATCTGGCCTGGAGAACCTTTCTGTTCTTATGGGCTAGCCCAGAGGGAAGAGATCCTTTTGGGAAACAGCACCCTCCAATATCAGGTCACAATGCCAAAGGACAGGTTTCTCTAGGTAAATGCATGTCCCCTGCTGTAATATCCTCAGATATGTCATGGAGGTAGGGGAGTAAAAGAAAGAACACTCAGTGGAAAAATTTTAATCAGGTCTTTACCTTGTATTTACCTATCATAAGGTTCATGTCAGTTTGAGCTTCCTATATATTGTTTAAAACTTTTTTGCTTATTGACTCTTCATGTTGTGTTAAGTATTTGGTTTACCATCAGTAATCAAATTTAAAATATAAATTTTTCAGGATTATCATTTTACCCATTAACTGTTTAGTGAAAGGAATCAAACTTTCACCTACTGTAAGAAAATTTAAAGAAGCCATCCTAATGTAAAAGAGAAAGAAAGAGAGAGAAAGGTGAAGTGGGAGTAGAAATCTTATTAGCAATGTATAATTAATAACTGAATAAAATTTTATTTTCATTTCCTTTCCTAAGAATAAAAGAATAATAAACAAACTCATGCTCTCTTATACTTTACCAAGTGCCATATGTCCATGTTAATTAGAATGCCTTCACATTTCTTTGAGAGAACACACATACTAGTTCCTTTGTTTTAAAATAACATTATGAATTTGCATATTTCCCAATATATCCCAGGACCTTTTTTTTGTTTTTTGCTTTTTGTTGTTTTTTTTTGGCAGTACGCGGGCCTCTCACTGCTGTGGCCTCTCCCGTTGCGGACCACAGGCTCCGGACGCGCAGGCTCAGCGGCCATGGCTCACGGGCCCAGCCGCTCTGCAGCATGTGGGATCTTCCCAGACCGGGACACGAACCCATGTTCCCTGCATCGGCAGGTGGACTCAACCACTGCGCCACCAGGGAAGCCCCACATCCCAGGACCTTTCTATCTCTCCTGTAGGTTTGGCCTCATTACTTCTATTCTCCAACTCTCTACTGACTTTCTATACTAGAGGTAGAGAAATCAAGAAAGTCTTTGTAAGACTTTTGAAAAAGATTAAAGCAAGCATGAACAAAGACAAGAGTTATAAGACAGGGTAATTATCATTAGTTCAAGAAGTATGTAGGTGGTACCATCAATGGAACTTGGGAGGTAGAGCTGGTGGGGTGGGGGAGGTTTACTGGAAGATACCATTTTGTTGACTAAGTTTACTAGGCTTTGAGTTTGGGAAACCTGACCAACAATGAATCACTGCTGTGAAAACCAGACTACAAGGAATGGCCATAGAAAGAAAAGAACTATATTCTGGAGAAAGTGTCACAGCGTAGAGGACATTGAGAGAAAAAACAGGTATGGGAACTCAGAACAGGGACCCATGAGGTTAACAATGAGATTTAAGACAAGAACAAAATGATTACAATTATAATACAAGGTAATCTAGGACAAGATTCTGAAGCCAAATTGATGCTGCAGCTCTAAACTTCTGACCTAGAGCATTTTGAATTAGGAAGTAGATGTGTTCCAGGGTTTCAATTCTGTTTGAACTTCTACATAGGGATTAAGGGGTTCCCATTGTTTGCTTCAAGGAAGGAACTTAGGCATTCATTCAATTTATATTCATTGAGTGCTTCCTAGGTACCAGAACCATTCTAAGCTCAAGAATTAGCAGTGGTTCAAATTATCTGGCCTCTTGACAAGTCTCCATTCTAGTGGGTGGACACTGACAATAATCAAATAAACAAATGGACACAGAATGTATTTTCAGTTATAGTCAGTACAATAAAGAAAATAAATCAGGGCTTCCCTGGTGGTACAGTGGTTAAGAATCCGCCTGCCAGTGCAGAGGACACGGGTTCGAGCCCTGGTTCGGGAAGATCCCACATGCCGCGGAGCAACTAAGCCCATGTGCCACAACTACTGAGCCTGCGCTCTAGAGTCCACGAGCCACAACTACTGAGCCCACGTGCTGCAACTACTGAAGCCCGTGCGCCTAGAGCCCATGCTCCTCAACAAGAGAAGCCACCGCAATGAGAAGCCCGTGCAACACAAGGAAGAGCAGCCCCCGCTCACCGCAACTAGAGAAAGCCTGCGCACAGCAACAAAGACCCAATGCAGCAAAAAATAAATAATAAATAATTAATTAATTAAAAGAAAAGAAAAGAAATCAGAGGAAGGGCATGGAGAATGTCAGCAGGTGTTATTTTGGATAAGGTTGTCAGGTAAGAGTTTCCTGAAGATTCTTAGATGAATATCTCAAAGTAAGAAAAAGGAATATGTGGTTATTTGGGAGACAAGTAGTCTAGGAAAATGAAATGACAAATTCAAGATCCCAAGTAGATGAGAATGTGCTTGTTCTGATTGAGGAACAGAAAGGAAGCCAGAATAGCTAATATAAATAGGCTGACGACAGTATAAGTAAAACTTCCCATTTTGTTATAACTAATAACAAGTGTCAATTTCTGTTTTTACTGAGCCCTGAAAATTCATACTTTGTGTCTTTAAGAATTAATTTTTATGGAGAAAATCCCATGCAGACAAGATATGTTGACCACTTGATCCTAATTTTATCTTGCTGTTACATTCATACATATACAGCCCATAACAGATCTAAGACAGCCAATTATTATATAAAGAGGGACTAACTGCTTCGGTATATTAAATTTTAACCTAATGTTATGAATGATTTTCCATAACTGTCAGAGTTTGAAGCCTTCAATAAGGAAGAGCTTTCATATGGTATGAATCTTATATGGTATGAATTCATATATATGAATCTTATATGGTATGAATCTTATACAACATGATTGCTTTTAAATATAAGGACAGCAGGGTATTTTTGAGAACTGTTACTTCAGTTACAGTTTGACTAATTTTTAATCAAAGCACTCAATATATCAGCATGATCAATGGAAGCCTCAACATTTCAGATATTGTTTTGTGCACAGGATGAATGAAAGTTGCAGTTTATAAAAACAATTCATAAAACCATCTACATCTACTGTAACTTTGTTGGAGACTGAGATCAATGTTCTGAAATAAAGTATTTAGTAATAAAAATTAGGACACACCTTTCCTACTTTTTGATGATTTCTATTCCCCCTGAAGAAATAAAAGATCTGTGGTTAATCAGATTCTAGACTCCACTGTCTCTTAGATCAGAAATATGGATAAGGAAAGAATGTCTCAGGAAGTTTTATTTTTCAGATTTGAAATTCAGATATAAAAATAGCTTTTGTAGAGTAGGATGTTAGGTTATAGTTTTCAAATAACTAATGTATGGGGCTTCCCTGGTGGCGCAGTGGTTGAGAGTCCGCCTGCTGATGCAGGGGACACGGGTTCGCGCCCCGGTCCGGGAGGATCCCACATGCCACGGAGCGGCTGGGCCCGTGAGCCATGGCTGCTGAGCCTACGCATCCGGAGCCTGTGCTCCACAACGGGAGAGGCCACAACAGTGAGAGGCCCACATACCGCAAAAAATAAAAATAAAAATAAAAAAATAACTAATGTATGAAACAAGTCTCTGAGAAAAGTTTGACAGGAAGGGGACATTAGGGCATCACTGAGAATAACTGGAATAAATGAAACTTCTCCTTTAGGAAGGTCTATATGTCTAATCTAAGACTAATGGCAAGAGCCATTGATCATCACTATGTTGATGTTATTTTAGAGAAACATGAACTCTCATGCAGAAGACTGTTGTAATCAATTTGATCAAGAATTGATCGTGTGGAATGAGTGAATTTACTGTCTTTGTTAGTCATGGAATTGTAAGATCCAGTAAATATTTTTCAATATATATTCACAGCTGCAATAATACACAAATAAACATTATGAAATATTTATTATCGATATTGTTATCCATTTTTGCCCACTCAGAAAAACAACTCAGAGGTGAAAATATTCACCCAATCAGCAAAGGCAAATAGGTTCTGCTTGTTGAAGCAGTGAAGAGAAATATAAGTAAAAGTTTTAAAGTCATGCCGTTTTTCTTCCCACTAAATGAGGGGTGTGATATTTATTTCATGTGAAATCTCAATCTGTTTCAGATAAAAATGTATAAAGGATGTGTACAGGAGTTAGAAAATCAATGTAATTAAAGACACAATCTTGAGGGAAATTAAGGAAACCCCAAATATCACAGTTTTGGAATCCTCAGCTTTACCTAATATCATTATGGGTTGTGAGAGAGTCAAAGAAGTGAGTCTTATGCCCAAGAATACTGGCTTTATTTTAATGATATACTCCAAAAAGGTTGGTCCTATTCCTTTCAGCTACACTGAACAAAAAAATATAGAACTAACAGGACACTTGTTAATATTGCAGTTTAGGTAAAATTAAACAAGGCATTTTATTTTCCTTGACTTCAGACTTCAAGTTATAATTTATATGATAATATTAAATTAGTTAATTGATTGGTCTGTTCCTTCTAGTTCCTTTTGGGAAAAAAAAAGAGTACTTAGAAATAGGCATTTGCATGACATACTTTGGAAAAAGCAAGTCCCAAACCAAGAGGGAATTTTATCACATTTTAATGCACAATAACACTTCCAGTCTTAGTGCCTTACACAGGAGCAAAGCAGCATGCAAAAATCATATGCTCTCTGCAAATACCTTTGAACACATAATGAACCACTTACAAAAAACCTCTGGCATTGTAAGATCTCAAAGGGGTGTAAAACTTCACTAAATGTGTTTTTCCTTTACTGGTCAAATAAACACATACTGAATTTTATGTGCAAGTGTTTAGTGTTTCTAAAATGAACACCCAAATGCACGGCTTAGAATCTTCCACAATAGGAAAATTGCCAAAAGAAAAAGAAGGAAATATCAAAAGAAAAAAAATCTTACAATATGTAATAATAGCTGGACCCTTTTAACTGCAAGCTCCAAGATTCTACTGTTGTTGTGGAGGTTATTACTTACATAGTAAAAATTTTGTCTTGTAATAGAGTTTAAGGGAAAG
>NW_006794161.1:3518770-3572790 GCF_000442215.2 Lipotes vexillifer | reverse complement strand
GAAAGAGAAACAATGACATTTTATCTCTTTTTTGGTCTCCTGGAATGACAGCAATCTTAGCATCAATTGAAGCATTGATCTGCCCTTCAGGAAATATTTACATTTCAGTGGATAGAAACTTGGACTGATAGAAGAATGGTTTTTCTGAAGACTATTTATAGTACTAATAATGATTTTTTATTGGATTGAGCATCTCTCTGTCACCAGTGCTATCTTGATTGGAAATAGAGATTCAAAATTTCAATAATAAATGCACCAAGGTCATACTAAAAAAAGTGGATGTGGATTTTAGTTAGTAAAATTAAATGGATTTATGTAAAATTTGTTGTATCTCTTCTCTCATCATAGGAGTTATCCGCTTATTTTCCTAGAAAATTATTTGTCCTTAATACTTAAAATTTTATAGGATTGTATGTGCTATACCAGGAAGAACAGCACTCATTTATGTACAGTTGTGAGAAAACTTGAATTTCAGAGTCCTTGTAATAAAACTGTTTAAGAAACTATGTGGGCTGTTTACAGTTGGCTCAAGTCCATATACATTAGGGTCCATGAGTAGGAGAAACCACAGCATCAAGCTGAAGGTGAGTGCCATATTTGCACTATATTCTGCAGATGCCCTAATAACTTGATGGGTTTGATTTGGTCCTCTTAAAATTGAAGGACTATTACAATTGAGCTTACATCTATTTAAAGAAAACTTTAACTTTAAGAAACTTTAAGGGTTTCTTCAATAGATAGAAAATTAGCTTTGTTTCGATTTAAAAGCACAACAGCAAAATATGATAGCAAATGTTAAAACAGAACTGCTGCTCTGGAATATGACTGTGGATGATCTCACTAGATGAATTAAATGAAATAAGAGTCCAGGTGCAGCTCAGGGGATATGGGTTTGGTAAAGATGTCATTCAGAACGCAGGATGAGGCAGTGGGAGTGGTCAGTGACTGGGTAATTCAGCACTTCGGACAGTTCCCAAGTGCACTGCTTCCTTCCAGGTACTTAGAGTACTTAACCTTTAGATTACCAAACCTACTTATTTAATTCTACCTCGCAGTGTCACATTTATACCTGCATGTGACCTTAATCCCAAAGGAATTGTCTGCATTCATCCACAGAGCTCTGTGGTCTGTGTTTCACATGAAGCCTACATCTTCAGTCCTGACAGGAAGGTTCATGGTGTTCTTCCTGTTACTTGAGGTTATGTCAGGCTTGTCACTAGGCCTTGTTATATTAACTGAATTTTCAACCTGACTGAATATGAAAAGATGAAGATGAGGTCATCCAAGTCATGGAAGAGTCTTTACTAACACCTGATGGTCCATTAGAGTCAAGTTCTCTGGGCCATTTACATGCAGAGCCATTCAGCAGCTGTTGTATAACCAACTGAAATGAGGTGCTCATACTAGATGGGGGGTTGGTGATGCAGAAAAAGCCTTTTAAGAATCTGCTAAAATTCTGCCTAGCGCCATGTGGCCTAACTGTAGAAGGTAACACAAGCATATTAAGGCCTTCCTTGCAGCCTCTGGTAATAAGAGAACTGTTCTTCTGGAGCAAGGACTTTGGGCCGGTTTCTAAGAAGCAGAACTACAATTGAGGATAGTCTATCTCGTTTCTAATCAAAGGACAAATTCCAGATTAAAATTAGAATTATTGACAACAAGACAGAAGTATATACATACATATATCAGTCTTAAGGATCCTACATGGTTAACAGGTCTGTGACCTTAATGCTCAGAGGAACTCAATTTCTTTTTAATTTCTTTAGTGGATTCACAGATATCAGAAATGAATTTTCTAGCCTGGCTGAGAGCTCTAAAGAGTACTGAGAAAGCATGAGAATGATCTAGCAAGGAGGAGGAAGGAGAACAATGGCCCAAAACACTGCAGAAGGGAGAACATATAACAGAGAAACTGGTATTTTATTATTTTATGAGAGAGTGATACCACGAAAGTTTGACAAATATTAAAAGCTCTGAGGTCCTTCTTTATCTAGTTGAGTAGTACATGATTGTTACTCTGTATATTCTGAAAGCACCAACAGCAGAAAAGGCATTCCCTAGGCTTCCTTGATGAATAACACATGAATAACACAAATGACTCAGGTAGCTCTGAGTCTGGAGCTAGTGATTAATACTGAAGGAACAGCAGTGATTTTTATTAGAATGCAATTCTACTGGTTCCTCAGCTGTAACTGTTGGAAAATCTGAAGATTCTGAGATTTGAGAAGGCTCCCTAGGTGTCCACCCAGATGGTTATGCGACCTGAGAAAAGAGCTTCTTATTTATCCAAGTACACAGTATGTATTTGTAAATAATAGTAGTGATTCCCCAAAGTCATATGTGTAAATCAGCCTTATTATTCAAAGATCAGCTCTATGCATGCTTGGGCGATTAACAATTTGGCACCAATTTAGCCAACTCTACTCTCAGTGCTGAAAAAACGTCTGAAGAAGATTCAAGATAACCCACCCTGACTCACAAAACTTGGTTATGTTTGTATGGTTTCAGGATATTTCCCTCAAAATTTAAATGAAACCTAAAATTTAAGCTAGGCTTTATTTTTAAATATTGATATTAAACTTCATGACATCTAGTTTATCATGAGAATGCAGGAAATTTAACATGAACATTGGATTTAATTTTTTCACTTTCCATACAGTTAATACAATCTTTATTTAACAAAGAAAAAAAAAGAAAGGAAAGGTCTTATTTGTTAATCATACTACTCTTGGAATGCTCGTGGATATTAAGGCATTTGTTCTTTGCTACATAAATATGACATTTAAATATGGTAACTAAATACAAGGCATTATTATTAGCAGACATGAAAACTAATGAATGCCACTAAATCATGTCGCAAAGCCCACAGGAAAACATACTACAAAATTTACTGTTAATTTACTCTGACTTGTTTGATATCATTATTTTCTATGATTTTTAAGTTATTTTTCATATATAATTTAAGGCAGCTTATATGATCAACACAGCTTTTTTATTTAACTGCTATGCATAAAACATAAGCAACAAAAATATATTGCATAGCACAGAGAATTATAGGCATTATCTTATAATAACTTTTAATGGAGTATAATGTATAAAAATACTGAATCACTATGCTGTGAAAACCTGAAACTAATATAATACTGTAAATCAACTATACTTCAATAAAAAATAAATATAATATTTTCAATCAATCTTCACTATCATTCATTTTTGACAATTAGAAGAAGAAACAACACTCATATAAAACCATTTTCTTTTCGTGGGTATTTTTGCCTATTTCCTATGAATGTGGAAATAAGCAACTAAATGTCTGACCCATAACTTAGGCACGTGTGTCAGCCTAAATTGCCTTAGGAGTGTGAAGTAAAAAGAGATTTTAATACTTCTAACAACTTAAAAATACTGAGTTCTTAAATAACTATAGTCCACTGGACCTCTACAAGTAAATGAAGGAGGAAGAGGAGGGCCAACTGTTACAAACCCAGTTTAGTTGCTCATGGTAGACCTCTGATATTTGATGGGCTAAGCAGCAATGCATATGAGTTTTGTTTTTATTATCACTATTAATTGCAGTTCAGTTAAAACCAGATTCATCTTTGGTTGTAATAATACATATAAATATAGTTTACACATACAGTAACTGTGACATAGGAATAAAGGTCTTATTTTCTACTGTTTTTTAGTTATATTACTTTAAAATTTCATTATACAGACAGGTCTGTAACTTCATTAGACATAAACTACATACATGTAGATGTTACTTGAACATATACATGCAAGCATGTTATTTATTTGTATTTTTCAGTGCTATCATTTCTCCTTTTATGGATAAGACTACTGAGGTTCAGAGATACTTACCGGGTCACTTAATATTCATAGTGGGTAAGTAGTAAAGCCAGGTTTGGAATTGAAGCAGATTCTGGCTTAGGTTACAGTGCTTCTTCCACTGAATCATACGTCCCACCTTCAAGGTTTTAATTTCATTTGTTCGTGTTTGACACGGGCACACAAGGAAACCCGTGGTAGAGCTTTGGAGTTCATCCACAGATCATATTTTCCTACACCATCATTTTGCATGAGAGGCAAGTGAAGGCAAGTGAAGTGAAGTAACCGGAGAAAACTACACAGAGGTAGTGACCGGACTGGAACTCAAGCCCTGTGCTCTTTAGATGCTACCTAGAGATGAAGATAATTTATCTGGAAGATCACAGCTTAGCCTCAGGATATCCTGATCACAAGGATACTTCAGTGGGTATGTACATACACATTTCTCTTGGCATCTTAAGAGTAGAATTAACTCAGATATATTTTAATTTTTCTTTACAAAATACACTTCTAAAGTGACCTCATTAAAGCTCTCAAACCAAAACAACAGCACATTAGTAATCTGGTGCTCTAATGAATTTCAGACAAAGGAGAAAAATGTGATGCAATGAGAAATAAATTCAGCAGTAGAGCTGTGCTTACCTTCATAAGTCCCACTTTCTAGGAGAGCACCACTTTTCTCCAATTCCATAAAATCTTCAACAGTGATGAAAATATAGTCCACTCCAGGAACCTCACCCTCCTTATGTGGCCTTGTGGTGCCTGAATAAGGAAAATTAAAAACAAAAGAAAGACTCTAAGTGATTTGTTGCTGAACTTTAGAAATACCACCATACTTCTGAATATTCAATAACACTTGTTTGTACATCCTGAGAGTTGGCAGTTTGCATTTGTCCTTTTGTTTGTTTGGAAACAGAAAGTAGCAGGGGGTTAAGATTAAAGTAAACATACAAAGCATTTTTCTTCATCAAGTTTATAAAGAGTTCATTGCCATGGAATGTGGCTGCAAAGGTTTTTCAGTGAAAAATGCAGACCATTGTGCCCTTTTTTGAAGAGGTGGCTTGAATATTGGGCCAGGAGTCTGCTAGCTCAGGAATTTACATATCTCTCTTCCATGAATAGACTTCTATTGTTCTGTAGAGTGCTTTGCTATGACATAAAATACAATGGAAAATAGAAATGTTAGCAAAATGTCAATTTACCTTTATATTTTCATGATCTGTTCCTTTATGGGGGGGAGGTTGTTGCCATTTGTTAATTTTGTGCCAAATAATAGCTTATATTTGATTTAAAGGATAAGAAAAGCTTTATTATTACTTAAAATTAAATTAAATAATAATTAGAATTGAGCAATAATTATAATTAAATTAGTATTGTTAGTAATATAGCATCCTTCCTCCCTCCTTCTCTCCCTCCCTCTTTCGTTCCCCCTCCCTCCCTTCCTTCCTTCCTTCCTTCCTTTTCTTTCTTTCTTCCTTTCTTCCTTTCTTTCATTCATTACTGCCTTTAATTCTGACTGAATTGGGAGGTGACACACTCCAAGGGGTTACTGCATGGGTCCACCACTCTTGTTTCCTGCATCACCTATAGAGTAAACAGCTTCTGTGACCAGGGTGACAGGAATAGCAGCCTGTGGCTCAGTACAGCTCGACTGGAGAAGTCAGTCTCTCAGACCTGCTATCCAGTTTGTGAGGTGGGAACCAAAACAGAGACATATTAAAGGCTGTGGGTTTGTTTTCTGGAATACTTCCTTCCCTGAACATGCCTTAAGCTTCTTTTCTTTTTCTATGCCACCTCCATAAGACATTTTGCATGTCAGATTGGAATTTTCGTAATGCATACATGCAAACAGTATGCAGAAGTACATAGAAGGCAAATGTGTAAACAAAGTATTAGTACACTGGCAGGCTTATTCACATGTATACTATCGTCCATATTCTCTATAAACTAAACAAAAAGTATTTCAAACCCTTAAATTTATTTTCACTCTCCAAAATCTTTATCAACTAGGCCATGTAATAGCCAGTCAGTTCTCCTTTTAGTCTATTAGGATCAAATCTGGACTGCAAATGAGAGGCCTAAACTAATATCAGAATATACAATGTGTTAGGAAAATTCATTTTTGGTAAAAATGATTAATTTCCATTGAAAACATTTTTTAAAATTTGAAGGCATTATGTTTTAAAATTAAAATTTACAACCTTCTTTGGGGGTTGCAAAACAATTTTTTCCCCATAGTCATGTTTAATGACTTGCCCCTGAATTTGTTATTTTATTTTGTTTAACGGAGTCACATTTTATAATATTCCCTACTGCTTTTAATGTTATAAAATATAAACCTCCCACACCTAGTATGCATAATGTTGTCAAATTAATGTTTCTATGAGAACCTTAACTTTCAATATCCTGACTATTATATGCTTAACCCTTGTGAATTAAAAGCACATTAACATGGTTTTTGGCAATCAATTTGTTTTTCTGTTTCTTTAGAACACACTCTAATCATTAAGAAAAATCACATAACACAGTTTCAATTTTCCTTCCTAATTTATCTGCATATTTCAGAAGCTACATGCTTTGATTAATTAACTGCTTGCAGTGCAGTAATGCATTCCCAGCACAATGTGAGCATAAGACCACAAGCTTAAGGGCAATTTCCAGGGCTGCTGACTTGACTAGAGTGACTCGCCTGCACCAAATTCTAGTGAACGTGTTTGGGGATGCGCTCTTCTTGGAAGGACCATGAGTACTTTGGTTCACTGGTTGTTTTTCCATCTATGTCTTACATCCCAGGCCAATGTGATTGACTTTTTGCCTTAGGGATTCAGCCTCCCCTGTGGCTGCATCAGTGTCACCTGTTGCTGTTGACCTGCTTGTTGCTGGCTGCCTATTTGGACTGCGGGTTCGCCTACCTCACTGTTGCTTGAAGAAGTTCTACACTACAATCTTAAAAGCGGCATTTCCCATCTTTGACATCAATCTCCCATCCTTTTCTCTCATTCTGTTCTTCTTTCTAATTATAACCTCCAGTCTCCTGATGGCTCCCAATTTCCATGATGTTCCCCATATTTGACTTCATTTGCCTTTCTACTAAGGGACTGGGAATCTAAAATGTCTTCTTTCCCTCAGTTCATCTTCACCATTTTCCACATCTTAACAAGCCTCCAAGCTCCCTACTGGCTATTTCATTCAGAGACTGCAGCTGCTATAGAAAACCATGAACTTTCACTGACAAAGTACCCTACAAATTTAGGCTTTCTAATGTTAGTTTTGCTGCTGTTGTTGGACGAGTTTTTGTTTATTCATTTTGGTTTTTTTTAATTGAAGTAGAGTTGGATTTACTATGTTGTGCCAATCTCTGCTGTACAGCAAAGTGACTCAGTTTTACAGAGACACTCTTTTTAAAAATTCTTTTCCATTACGGTTTATCCCAGGAGACTGGATATAGTTCCCTGTACTATACGGTAGGACCCTGTTGTTTATGCATTCTAAATGTAATAGTTTGCATCTACCAATTCCAAATTCCCAGTCCATGCCTCTCCCTCCCCCCTCTAATGTTAGCTTGATTCAACTGATGCATGGCAATCCTTTTAATAAGTGTCTTCTTCCCTCTTTGACCCACCATGTTCTAATACTCAAGGGCTTTGACTTTTCAGCAGAAGACATTAGCTCATTCTCTTTCTGGTAATATATGAGATACTCTGAATTAAAATTCCTTAAAGTTTCCTAATTTCTACCTCCTTCACCTGCATTATCTTCATCCTTAATTGTAATCATCCATCCATCTTGCTAAAGCTAAGCCCTTCTCCTCTACTTTCTTTCAAAGTCTAGTTTTCATTTTTTATCAGTTATACAGATATTTTAAAGATTCTACACTTCTACAAGGTTTGTTATTCTACAACTCTATGTTATTTTTTTTTTAAGTAGACTGTCATCACACAGCCCCACACACACACACCTTTCATTTTATCCAGCGGTAAACGCTTTTAAATCTTTTAGCTGATTCTTTTGTTTTACCTTCATGTCTTTAAATAATTTATCAATACTTATGATGGCTCTTGGGTTTTTTTTGTTTTTTTTTTTTTAGTCACTATTGATTTCTTGGTAAAGAAAATGAAGATTTAGCTCTTTTTGCCCAGACTTCTTCACATCACTTCCTCCTTTTTCCCTTCTCCCATTCTCCCAGTAGAACAAACTTGTGTTAGATTACTATTTAACATTTATAATACTAATACTATGTAAATCTATTTCCAGCAGAACCGTGTACTGTGATGATTAATTTTCCATTCTTGTGTAATTTTTTGTTTACTCTAAATTTAATGTTTTAATTTCCAAATTTCCACATATTGATCAATAATTCAATTAATTAACCCTCTCCTTGGATAAACAAATCTCCTCTCAGAATATACAAATATATTTGATATTTTGTCAAGTTTATCCTACTGAAGAAATTTCTCCTGGAGCCTTCTGACCTGCTCCAATCCGGACTGTGTTGGCCTACCACACAGCTGCCATTGTGGGATCACCTTTTGCCATCATCCTGGGATTCACCTTGCCTCTTCCCTGTGTTGTAACCCCTCTTTCCCAGATCCCATATCTCTTTTGGTAGTCCATTCCCTTATTTTGGCAGAACACAACTGTCAGAAACTTTCTGTCAAAAGTTGCGTGGGAGCTACATTTTTGAGACTTTGCATGTATGAAAATGTCTTTATTCAACCCTCACGGGTAGCAAATCTGACTTGGCATTTCAGGAAAATATAATGAAAACATATTATTTCCATCCTGTTCCTCTGTTAATGTCACCACCACTCTTCCTGTCATGTATGCCCTGAAACTTTCCCTCAGGGTCACATTTGAGGTCTCCCTCATTCTTTTATTCCCTCTCCAAATACCTGGCAAATTCTACGCCCTGCAACTCTACAATGTCATCCTTCTCTTCTGCACTATCTCTGCTCCAACACTGCCCTCCTGGACTAATAAATGGCTACGTCACTGGTGTGCCTGCCTCCCCCTCTTAGTTTATCATTTCACTACCCGATTAGCCCTGGTACAGCATGAGGCTGATCACATACCCTCTCCAAAGGGCTTATCTACCCAATCTCTAGTCAAGAAACTTGGCTGAAAAAAGGAGAGGAAAATACTGTGAGTTAAAAAAGAGTCAAAAGAGGCTGATTCTATTATTGACAATAAAGGCAACTCTCATGATACGCCAGGTTATAGAGTCTCTTTAGAGGGACCTGCCTTGATGGAACATGTGAGAGGACATAATATAAGAATTTTCTGCTTCAGAAATATTTTCCTTCCTGTCCTGCCATGTGACAATCTCCTTTCTTTTTTTTTTTTATTTTTTTTATTTTTTTTTTATTTTTATTTATTTATTTATTTATTTATGGCTGTGCTGGGTCTTCATTTCTGTGCATGGGCTTTCTCTAGTTGTGGCAAGTGGGGGTCACTCTTCATTGCGGTGCGCAGGCCCCTCACCATCGCGGCCTCCGTTGTTGCGGAGCACAGGCTCCAGACGCGCAGGCTCAGTAATTGTGGCTCACGGGCCCAGTTGCTCCATGGCATGTGGGATCTTCCCAGACCAGGGCTCGAACCCGTGTCGTCTGCATTGGCAGGCAGATTCTCGACCACTGCGCCACCAGGGAAGCCCCTCCTTTCCTTTTAACCTAAATTTTCCACCATTGGAATTACTCTTCAGTTTAGCCAAAATAGAAACTACCTTTAAAACATATGCTATAGTAGATAGGAATGTGATCCATGGAATCAAACTGTCTGAGCTTGTTGATGCTATCAGCAATATCTTGGGGGAAGGTTCTTCATCTCTATAAACTCTAGTTTTCTTACCTGTAAAATGGGAATAATACTAGTGGCATATTTAAAAAGTTAATTTGAAGAAGAAATGAGATGACCCATATACTTAAAACAATGTCTGGAAAATTTTAGGCACTCAGAAAGGATTATATGTACTCTTAAGGATTAAGTACTCTTATCTGAAAGAACAGAGATGACATCATGGATAGTTGTTGTTTTTTCCTCATGAACTTTTAAGATTTTTTTTTTTTGGATGTGAACCATTTTTAAAGTCTTTATTGAATTTGTTACAATGTTGCTTCTGCTTTATGTTTTGTTTTTTTAGCCGCCAGGTATGGGGGATCTTAGCTCTCCGACCAGGGATTGAACCCGCACCCCCTGCATTGGAAGACGAACTCTTAACCACTGAACCGCCAGGGAAGTCCCCCCAGGAATTCTTGCCAAAAATATTAATTGAGCACATATTATGTGATATTCAAGCACTATTCAAGATACCTGGTATATATCTTTGAAGAACACAGAATAGAATCCTTTCTTTCATGAAACTTACATTCTAATGAGAAGAGACAGAGAATAAACAAAGAAATTTTTTTTCTAAGTTATATAGTATTCTGTAAATCTTATAAATTAACGTAAATCAAATCACTAGCACCTATGCACTATTCTGTGGGTCAATTACTGAGATTTTTAACTGTTAGCTTAGACAATACAGAGCAAAAGTGTGAAGAGAAAGACTGTAAAGGACCTGAAGGCAAGCAGAGATCTGCAATACTTATGGGCCGCAGGCTTCAGAGGAGTGAACGACAGCTTGGCTAGAGACCTCTGGGAATCAACAGGAGTTCGACAAAGAGCCTGGTTATATTTTAAAAAGAATCACTAAATTCCTAGAGAGAAACTTCACTTATTTCACGTACTGCTTGGTCTAGCTTAAGTCAAATGACTTATACACTGGTGTCCAAATACATGTATTTTTGAATTTCCAAGGTTATTTTTATAGGGTTGATAAATATGACAGTGCATGGTGGGTTCTGATGACTGGCAAATGTGCACACACATAGACACATATATATCACCCCTCATTTTTAAAGGAAGAAGGTGGAAGGCATCGTGTGGCAAAAAGATTCTTAGAACTGAAATTCAGAACATCTGCTTTTTATTTTTGTTTTAATATTTTAGATATGTGATTCTGGGTTAAAACAACCTTTAGTTGATCATCAGTTTTCTTATTATGCAGTGAGGTAAATACTGGATATAAAAGGGTATTATGAAAAGTAAAAACATGAGCACGATTGCATTCCTCCTTAGTAATATTAATACACTACTAAGAATAATACAATTCTAACAAACATCATTGATGGTATGTTACTGTTGGAATCTTTAAAGTTTCAAGTGAATTAATTTCATTAAGGTTAAAATTTCTTAAGAAGAAAAAGTTCTTATGCCTAAAGATACAGATTTCCCCTTTTTATTGTCTGGGTATAAAGAAACACTGAGATAGAAATCCATTTCCTTTGATTACACACTAAAATGTGGGACACAATGATTTAGTCACTATTTAGGAGGACCCTCTGCCTTTTGTTAGACAGATACTTAAGGCCAGTAGAGCTTATGGACTAGATTGCAAGAAGTTTTTTTACCCTTTGCTGAATCATTTGAAAAGTGTGAAAGTGCTCATAAAACTTGATTAGTGGATTATTTAATTTTACCTTCAGGTATAGAACCTTCAACAAGACTCACAAAGTAAGATTTTAGATCTATGTGCCCGGGAAGAAAAGATATTAGTTGGGGGGCTTCTCTGATGGCACAGTGGTTGAGAGTCCGCCTGCGGATGCAGGGAACACGGGTTCGTGCCCTGGTCTGGGAGGATCCCACATGCTGCAGAGCGGCTGGGCCCATAAGCCATGGCCGCTGAGCCTGCGCATCCGGAGTCTGTGCTCCGCAACGGGAGAGGCCACAACAGTGAGAGGCCCACGTACCGCAAAAAAAAAAAAAAAGAAAGATATTAGTTGGTCTTAAATCAGTTGCCACCAGAAGAAGAAAGCAATTGGCTGAAGAAAGAGAAAGCAACTGGTGATCTATGAACACCCCTTTGAAAAGAAATACAATTCTAAAAATAAGGCAAATAATATGAAATGTAATGAAGTGTTGTACAATGGTAATTTATAGCTAAAGGTAATTAATATGTAGACTGGAGAAATAGTTGAATTTCCTGAAGCAGTTACCTTATTTTTATGCTGAAATAATTATAGCTACTTCCCTACCTCAAAAGATTATGAATAGAGAGATGACAGGGAAGCAAGACTCAGCAGTAATAACAAGTAATCACGCAGCATTAGGAACAGGGTGGAAGCTAGGGAGAATAAAAGAAGAAATACAGATGATTCGTCACATAGCTAAAGCTAAAGCTCACCTTCTTTTACTGCTCTTCTATATTTAGTTGGCGCTTCCCTAAGTGGTGTTTAGAAATGTCCAAAATAAATTTTATTATCCAAATTATGGTTTATGTATTTCATTCTTTACTATGTCTTCCTGACCACTCATCCAAAGAAAAAAATAAAAGGAATGGAAATGGAGGAAATGGTACTAAATTAAGTCTTTATCTCCTATTGCTTCTTTTCTTTAAAAAAAACAACTTACTCAATAATTGCTAAATTAAGTACAGCATGAATAACACCTCCTTCATGAGTTAAGGAAAGCATAAGGTACTTGTGCTCAAAAGACATGTTCTGAAGAGAAGGAATTTGCTCCCAAATGGCTAGCTTATTATTGATGCATAGTGAAAGCACATGAAAGTCACTTGTCATTTTGTTACCGTGGCAACTGGGGGGTGCCAATGGATTTTTTATTATTATTATTCTACCTTTTAAATGAAGGAACATTTCTCCTTTTGCCTTAGGAAAAAAAGAGCATGACGTTGGTGGTAAATGTAACCCTAAGGCACATTTCCCCTCAGCCTTCTGATAGTTCCTAATTTTAGTAAAATGCTTAAAAAACAGTCATTGGCTTACAAGACAGCATTACTACCTAGATGACAGTCAGTCCAGTCATCTACTGTGATCTTTTTTTTTTTTTTTTTAACGGTACGTGGGCCTCTCACTGTTGTGGCCTCTCCCGTTGCGGAGCACAGGCTCCGGACGCGCAGGATCAGCAGCCATGGCTCACGGGCCCAGCCGCTCCGCGGCATGTGGGATCTTCCCAGACCGGGGCACGAACCCGCATCCCCGGCATCGGCAGGCGGACCCTCAGCCACTGCGCCACCAGGGAAGCCCTACTATGATCTATTTTGATGTGCTTAAAATCCCACAGTGCCCATTGCATCACAGGCAGATGGGTCACTGTGTGAGAATCTGAGAAACTGGATACTTTTCTTGTGCATGTTTCTGAATATATATTTTTCTTTATTCCTGGTGTTTCTCAACTGCAAGCTGGAGAAAATAAATCTTGACCACTAGGGTGACTTCCTCTGGATTCAACCTTAACTTACTATTAGATTCCTGAAGATACTTCTTTAGTTTGTCACTTACTCATTAGCAAGTGTGAACACCATCACAGATTTGTGTACTTCCAATAAAAACATTCAGGGGATTCCTTGGCCAATGGCTCTCATCAATTTTTACCTAATCAGCCTAGGCCTTGGGTTTTATTATACTCACTTTCAATCATACAAATTCCAGAAGTATGATTTTATATAGACACAGAGCTAAAGCAAGCAAAGTAAATAATATAGTTTGGGCCACTGATTCCCATGTGATAGAGATTATAAAGCAATGTGAGATTTATACATTTCATATCAACTGATGGGGGAGGATTGGGTTAAGGTCAGAAAGGAAAACATACAATTCAAGTCAATTAATCACCTATTAGGTTTTTTATTGAATTATTTATTGCCTCAATAAAACACTATGAATGCTTTATAAAATATTGAAGACAAATCCATTTGCAAAACACCAGTAGTAACTTTGACTTATTTTCTTAACAGTGCATTGTTCTAAACCTCAGGAATTATTTTAAAACTCTCTTATCCCCTAAAACAGGATACTGTTAATTAGTGTTTAAAGCTGAAATGACATATACTAGTAATGTTACATATCTTTCAGACACTGAGACTTTTTTGAAGAAGAAATCTCTCCTTGAATATCTCTAGATATAAAGGTTCAGACTAATGTCCCACATGGCACCAATTACTGTTTTATATCTTAACAGTTTGGATTGAGGCAGCATAATACCCAAATGGATGGTTCTTAAAATGTTGGATGCATCAGAACTACAGGGAGGCTTGTTAAACACAGATTGTTGGGTATCACATCTGGAGTTTCTGATTCAGTGCTCTTGGGTGGGGCCTGAGAATCTTCATTTCTAAAAAGTTCCCAGGTGATATTGATGCTTCTAGTCCAGGGATAACAATTTGAGAATCACTGCTCTAACCTCACTCATATCTCAGGGAACCCAAACTAAAAGCCATGTTTTAAATGTCATTGTTAATTTAACCACAACACCTCACAAAGCATGTGGTTCATGACTTGTCATTGGCCCTAGAGTAATCTACAGCTGTGTACTGGGTTCAGAGGAAACAATTCATTAGTCGTTTGTTGGTGTAGAGGTGAATAGAGTCGTGAGAGGTACGCTGGAAAACCAAAGTACTCTCTTATGCTACTGCACATTCCTTTTTCATAGTTCTCTTAGAAGTTAAATGAATTTGGAAAATAACTGACAAATCTCCATTTATGTTTGCTTATAAATAACTTTCATTATTATCTGAAGTAATACAAAGTATCTTGGTCCTATGTGTGCAACAATATGGCTTAAATTCTGAAAGACAAAGGTGGCTTGAATGTTGCTCACCAGCAATGACAAATATGGCAAGAAAAAACAAGCATCTAATACAGAAAATCTCTTGCACTAAGAAAAACTGTGGTGGATTGAAAAAAAAAAAAAAAAACCTAGAAGACACAAATGAAAAATCTGTGGACCTCCACCAAGTAAGAAAAAATAACACCTCATTATTTCCCTATGCCAAGGTATCTGATTCACTAAATCATAAATTATAGTTTGTCTACAACTATACTAATCAGACTAAATCAGGGGATGAGCAGCATACATTGTGGAATCAGTACCCATAAGGCTCTTGGTTGGAACAAATTATTTAGACAAACATATCCTTTCATCAGTTCTATGATTCCACTCATAGAGTTATGCCCCAGCTATAAAAACCAGAGAAGATAAGGGTTAGAGGTGAGAAATGTCATCCAAAAATCAAAGTTTATCTTATTGACCTTTGTCATTTGAACTCAAAACCCATGGCACTAAGTAAGAAAGACAGGCAATGTTTCGGGGTGATCATTGCTGAATTGGATACTTGCATATACATTTCCAATTTTAAGGCTTCTACACTAAATGATCATACTTAATTACTGACAGTAACAAGTCATTGTTGACAGCCCACACACTGAGGAAGAGCTGGGGCAAAGTGAATGATACCCTAATTGCATATCATTTGAATCATTACAGCTTTGATGACAAAGAATTAGTAAACTAAATAACCACTCCTTCACAACAAAATCCATCTCCTCTACCCAACAGATTGTTGAGGAAACTTTAGCTGCACAAATTACTTTCTCCAGCAAAATTCTGTCTTTACCTCACTCACATTCACAGTCTAGAATAATCCATTACTCACAGATACAGAGAAATGACTAGGTAAAATGACACACCCAAGGAAAATCAGATTCCTAGACAACTATGTACTTGGCTTTTTGATCCATTCTCACAATATATAATAAACCTAACTCCAGGATAAAGGAACACTGTACCTTCACTGATAAAACACAGTAGTAAACCATAATCTTAATAGTATTAAATTGACTATTAATTTCCTGATTTTTCAAGATAATAGAAGATGAATGCCCCTTTTGTTACCAATTAATTCTACTTTGAACTTTTTATTTTAGTTTTCCAATATTTAATTTAGATATATTCTATATCTGACATTCTATAGGACTAATAAAAAGAGATTTTGATTCCCTAATTTATTATTCAATAGATAATGTTTCAAAATTACATACTGAGCTAAAAAAAGGAAACATCCGTCATGACTTTTTATAGAAACAATATATATATTTAGTTTGAAGCTTTTATACTTTCTTCATGTAAAATTAATCTGGGCCAGAACTAAACTGTGCAGATACCACCAGTCCTCTGAGCAATGTACTCTACTCTTTGACCTTCATTGCATAGAAGGTTTAGTGAATCAGAGTTTTATCATTTCACATCTATTAGAATCTTTCAATGACATTAACTTTTAGTATCACCGTATGTCTCTACAGCATTCTATTGATATATTCTGAAATGCCCGAGGTAGATCATAGAATACAGAGTCTACAGAATACCAAAAAATCCAGACGAAGGTAAGAAGACAGTTAACTAATCAGGGATTTTAAAATATTGAAATGCTTGTCAGATTATATGGCACAAATCATGTATTTGAGTGATCAATTTTTATTTATTGAGGTTCTCAAGTATACACATGTCAAATAATTAGCAAAACGAAAAAAGAAGAAGGGTGGGCGAGCCATTAAACGTTGAGCTGTGTGGCCCAGCTCCCATTTAAGAAGCAGGGAAAAAGGAGAAAAGTGACTTGATCAAATAAAATAATCAGCATTCCAAGAAAAAAGAAAACACAAGTACCTTGATATTTTTCCTTTTTTTTTAGCCAAAAGACAATTTTATGCCTCTGAATGTTAAACAAAAAGGGTGGGGGGAAGAGGCAGAGTACTGTTTCTGCCTTTCTAAGACCTAAACATCAGACACGCAGCCATCAACAACCTAGCCTAGATCTATGTGACCTTTAGGTTTGACGGGCAGCAGGACTCAGTTTCTATGCAATTGTCATAAGCTCCCAGAACCTCTTGTCTTCTTTCCGGGCCACTGTGCTCACTTCTTGATTGGACAACAAATTAAAAGTGATACAAGGTAATGTGTATAGTGAACTGTCACATATTCATTTTGTGACTTTGTTGGAAATATTTACATAAAAATATCAGAATAAAACCACATGGTAACAAATATCTTTGGCTTTATAGACTCTCAAATCATGTTTCTGAGGGTTGCAATTATCATGAGAGAGTAAGAGAAGCATGAATTGTAAAATACAAAATAAAATTTTAAGGACATTTCAAAAGAATGCTATTGAAGGTACTTCTGGCACAAGATATTGAATTAAATAGTGAATTATCAAAATAAATATTAGATTCTTTAGAGAGAATATTTGTAATTTTAGATAAATCCTTACCTCTTTTATAGAGAATAAAAAAACAAGGCTAACTGCCAGGATTAATTGAGATAAAGTACAGAAAAAGAGATGAGAACACCGTCAATGCAAGAGTTGACTCAGAAACCTCCCCAAAGTAGCATGATGGCTGGAGAGCTAACACTTCTCTGGCTTTCAAACCCAAAGTATTAAGTACTGTCCTTTAGAAGAAGGGCTAAAGAGTCTGGTATATGAGACAACTAGAAAGGCAATGCCTCCAAACTGCACTGCAGGGCATTAATGAATCCATATCAAAATCAACATTGTTTGTAGGTTTAACATCCAAGAACAAAGTTAAGTAGCTCTTTATCTCTCCAAACAGTTAAACTCCAATTGTCCCTTTGGAATAGGGATTGGCAAACGTTTTCTAAAAGGGTCAGATAGTAATGACCTAGGCTTTGCCAGGCATAAGTCTCTGTGGTATCTACTAAAATCTGTCATTTTAGGTGTGAGCAGCCACAGGTAATACATAAAGGAATGAGCATGGCTGTTTTCCAATAAAACTTTATTTACAAGACAGTAGGCTGTATCTGACCTGCAAGCTCTCTTGCCCATGCATTAGGTCTTTTGACCCTTTGTGCCTTGATGCTCTTGTCTCCTCGACCTGTACTTGTAAACCAACAAGATGCAACTCAAATGCCGGCATTTGAGTGCACCACCTCAATATAGAGAAAAATATGACCATTTCTGATGGTGTGATCAGCATTAAGTGTAACATTTCACACATATGCTCATTATCCCTTTGAAAAATTCTCAAAACATAACTAACTAGGCAGGTTTCTAATACACAGACACAAAAATGGGGGGAAAATCTCTGGAAAGACACACAGGTATGTGTTCCCCAAGAAGCAAGATAGACTGCCCTTAAGCAATCTTTGAACTAGTTTCAACACATAATTGTAAGGAGAATTATGTGATTTGTGACATACACCAAGAGTAGAAACACACCTGTTCCTATAAGTAAAGCAGTGAACAAGCTTCTCCATGCCCTAGGTATTGTGCTGAGGGCATTGTATCTTTATGTGGAAAATAATGATATCTTGCTGACCTTGCTGCCATGGGGTATAATTTCATTAGCAATAATTCTGCAGCCTATGGAATTCAGCAAACATTTAATCCAGGGAAGAAGTATTGAGCCTCTAAGTGCTTCTGGACTTCACATGTAAATTTTATCATGTTATATATGTAATGCCCTGTATGCATGCTATATGTCTACCATGGGAATCAAGTTACATATGATTTGTAGGAGAAACTGACAGTCACATTCACATTTTATATGTGCTAAGAAATTTATTATTTTCTGATACAAAAATTAGCAATTACATGATAAAGTTGTATCGGAAAAATATACACATGAATATAAGTTTTAAATTTAGGACCATATCTTGGTAAAACTCTCATAATATATGAAAATAAGACAAAGAAAAAGAGAATTATCTTAGGCTAGGCAATTCATGATACTTGGTTTCATATTTCATTACAGTAAAATACTGAAAATAACTTAGCTTATTTATTAAAGAAGAATTTCTCCTGCTGAGACAATCTGCTGATTTGTAATACATTCAGTAATACATTTTTGAAAACTTTTTTAAACAAATTTATCATTTGTCCAAAGACATATGGAATGTTTGAGAATGAATGTTTATCTACTAGAAAAAAGAAAAAGACATGACTGATGAATATAGCAAAGTAAGGAATTGTAGGGGAAGTTTCTTTGTGTAAATAATAACATTAACAAGTACTAATTATTGAGTTCTAACCTTGTGTGAAGCATTGTACTATGCACTTTGAATGCATTAGCTCTTTTACTTCTCTTAACAACATAAGGTGGGTAGCATTCTATCCATTTTACAGCTTGAGTAACTTGTCCAAGTCACAGGGCTGGTAAGTGGCAGAGTCAGGATTTAAACCCAGTCAGTCTACCTGCAGAAGCCAGGATCCCAAGTAATAGTGTACTCCACTCTCACGCATGAAATGTTCTATACAGATTTTGTCACGAGGGACGGATGGAAGCAGTGGGTGGGAGTGATAGGGAAGTGTGCTTGGTGAATGGGAGGTGGGAAGCCACCATTCAGAGCACATTCAGATCAAGCATTCTACTAGGAGAGAATAACAAAACCAGGAGTCAAATATCCTATGGAGGCATAGGAGGAAGTAAGACATTCTCTAAACTGTTACTGAGTTAGGGTGGGGATATCCAGAAAGATAATTCAGAGTTACCAAGAAAGTAGCTGCAGAGCACAAAAGAGAGATATCTTTGGAAAGAAAATCCCAAACTTGTAAAACTGGAATGCTACAAACATTTTAAAAGAGCTCTGAGCAGAAGAAAAAGTAATTTCCTCATCATGGAAAAATTGCAAAATATTAAGAATTGAATGAAGTTTTAGTTATTTAGAGCATATGCCCCTTTTTTCCACATTTCTCAATAGACTTTATTTTTTAGAGCAGTTTTAGGGTCACAGCAAAACTGAGCAGAAAGTACAGAGAGTTCCCGCCTTCCTCTCCCCACAATACATAGCCTCCCCCAACATCTACATCTCTCCCAAGCGTGGGACATTTGGTACAACTAATGAACCAACATTGCCCCATCATTATCAACTGAAGTCCATAGTTTACATTGGGGTTCACACTTCTGTGGTGCATTCTTCAAGTTTTGACAAATGTATCATTACATGTATCCACCATTACAGTATCAAGCAGCATAGTTTTACTGCCCTAAAAATCCTCCATGCTCCACCTATTCATTCCTTCCTCCCCCCAAACCTGTGACAACCTTTTAATTGTCTCCACAGTTTTCCCTTTTCCAAGATTTTCTATAGTTGGAATCATATAGTACGTAGCCTTTTCAGATTGACTTCTTTCACTTACTGATAGAGCATGTGTCCCTTTTACAGATCACATTATAAAAATGTGACTTGCAGAAATTTCAAAAAGTATTAATTTGTTGCCTATACTGACTGTTAGAAAGACAAAGATAAAAAAAAAAATTCTGTCATGAAGGAAATGTCAAGTTATTAAGATGCAGACAATTGCAGCCATCTGTATAATAATTATTTCAAAATAGCATTTAGAATGGTAAATATAAAATGTATTTTGAAAATAATTTAAAAGATAAGAGATGGTTTAAAGCACAAAATAATAACACTCTATTGTGGGATTTATAACATACGGTGAATTAAAATGTATGATTACAAGAGAAGAGAGGCTCGGGGGAGGGGAATGGAAGTATACTATTGTAAACTTCTTATATGTGAAGTGGCGTATCACTTGTTGGCTGACGTAATACATTAAGATGTATAATATAAAGCCCAAAGCAACCTCTAAACTGGGCACACAAAATTAAAAGATAGAGATGATTGGTTTAGACCAAAAAAGCAAGCCCTAATTATATGCTGCCTATAAGAAATACATTTTAAATACAACCAAAAATGTTAAAAGTGTAAGGATAGAAAAAGATGTGTCATGTTATGATGAAATGAAGGCTGTCATGCTGTAATAACATCAGAAAAAGTAGATTTTAGAGCAAAGAATATTAACAGAGATAAAGAGGCTCATTTCATAATAATAAAGGGGTCAATACATCAAGAGAACATAAAAACCCTAAATGTTTATGTACTTATAACAGAGTCAAAATACATGAAGCGAAAACACAGAACTACAAAGAGAAATTTACAATTCTCCAATTCTACACAGATTTCAACACACCTCTTTCAGTAATTGATAGAACAAGTAGACAGAAAATCAGTAAAGATATAGACCTGAAGAACACTATCTATCAACTTAACCTAACTGACATTTATAGAATACTCCACCCTATGGCAGAGGCATAGTACACATTTTTTAAGTGCACATGTAACATTTACCAAGATAGACCATATCTGAGTCATAAAACAATTTCAATACTTCAATATTGTTCAAATAATAAGAACGACATTTTCTGAGCGTAATAAAATTAAGTTAGTAACCAATAACAGAAAAGCCCCAAATATTTGGAAACTAAATACCACAGATCAAGGAAGAAATCAAAAAGGTAATTAGAAATTATTCTGAACTAAGTAAAAATGAAAACACAAGATACCAAAACTTGTGGGATGGTAATAAATCAAGAATTAGAGGGAAAGTTACAATCCAAAATATCAATATTGAAAAATAAGAAAGGTCTCAAATCAACGACCTCAGGAACTAGAAAAAGAAGAGCAAACATTGGTTCACAAACTGACCTCACACACACAGGGCAGGGAAAAGCTGAAGAAAGAGACAAACCACTCCAAATAGGTATGTGGCAGGTTTAACAAGCAAGGGACCTTACATATGAGACTTGGTCTTGGGCGGTTGCAAGAGGAATATATCTCCATGCTCGCCCACCAGAATCTTAAAAATTTATATAGAGGCTAACTGTCCATAGGGTCTTAACAACACACTGTTTTCTCAAGGCTGTGTGCTTGAAAATGGCTCCCACTGTGGGAACGATGGGCAGAATGTAAGTTCCAAGGACAGGGAGGGGAGTAAAGAGCCTTCCGTTGTGCAGGTCCAGCTCTCGGGTCAACTGGCAGTCATGTCCTCTTAATGCCCTCTTCCAGTAGCAAATTAAACTGAAAGTAAGACGTAAGAAGAAGAAAGGGAATAATAAAGACAGAGCAGAAGTCAATAAAATAAACAGAGATCAATAGAGAGACAATAAAACCAACAGCTGGATCAATCAAACTAATAAGCTTCTAGCCAGACTGATATCAAAAAAGAAAAGAGACAAATTGCTGATATTTAGCAATGTAGTAAAATCACTACAGATTCAACAGATATTAAAAGCTTATTAATGAGATATAATTAACAAATTTATGCCAATAAACTTGACAGCTAAGGTGAAATGGACAAATTCCTAGACACAACCAAAGCACATTTAAAAATACATACATAGCCAGAGTAATACACACACACACATACACACACACACACACCTGTGTATATATTTCAGTTTTTGGTTAAAAACTATCTCTCAAAGAAAACTCCAGGGCCAGATAGCTTTCCTGATGAATTCTACCAAACATCTAAATAAGAAATAACACCAATCTACACAAACTGTTTCAGAAAACTGAAGAAGAGGCAATATCCAATTCATTTTACAAGACTAGCATTACCCTAATCCCAAAACAAGGCCAAAAGTGGAAGAAAAGAAAATTATAGACTAATATTCCTCATGAACATATATACAAAAACTCTTACAATATTTTAGCAAATGGAATGCAGCAATATAAAAACAGATAATACATCAGGAACAAGTGTTTATACCAGGCATGCATGTATGTGTATGATATTCTACTATGTAAACTTATCACAATCTATTTACTCTCCTATTGGTTGAGTATCAATGTTGTTTCCAAATTTTTAGTACAACCAACAATGCCACAATGAAAATTTTTTGTATATCTCCTGTGCACGTGTTCCTACTGCATATACTTAGCAATATAAACACTACTATATCAATAGTTTTCCTTTACAAAGCTATAGAAGGATATAATGGGGGATCCCAAATATAATACTGAAAAAGATAGGTGAATCTAACTCTTTCTCCTTGCCTGTACAGCCAACTGTCACTTGAAGGAAAATCTGACCATTTATGACAGCTTCAAATTGTCCTTTAACACTGCTCAATAATCACAATTACACTACCTCACTTCGTCTCTCTCTACGGTTTTTTCAAAACTATTGCTCTCTTTTCAAATCTCCTTCCTTCTTAGATATGTATACTCTTGGTTATCCTGTCTCTCTTGTATATTCAATCTTATAATTAGACACAGGTTGAAATAGATGCTACTTGGAAATAAGTTACTGTAACCTCTTTGATGGGCAGGTAGCAATAAATAAATATCAACATTTAAAATGTATAAACATTTTGATCAAATAATTCGACCTCTAGGGCTTCCCTGGTGGCGCAGTGCTTGAGGGTCCGCCTGCCGATGCAGGGGACGCGGGTTCGTGCCCCGTTTCGGGAGGGTCCCGCATGCCGCGGAGCGGCTGGGCCCGTGGGCCATGGCCGCTGAGCCTGCGCGTCCGGAGCCTGTGCTCCGCAGGTGGGAGAGGCCGCAACGGTGAGAGGCCCGCATAACGCAAGAAAAAAAATAAATAAATAAAATAAAATAATTCGACCTCTAGAAATTTACCATACAAATATTGTCTCACAGACCAAATATGTATATACAAGGATGTTCATTGCAGCATCCTTATAATAGAGAAAAAACTAAACATAAAACAATTTCTTCCCCCATCATTTTCAATTACTGATTAAAAATGCTTGGTACATAAGAGTAGTGGGAAAAGAAGAGGCCTCCATAAATCCATGCTCATATTCCAGGTCTTTATGTTAGCCTTACTTCCAAAGATACAACAGCTGTAACGTGAAATATGGCCAATCCTCACGATTTTCTTTCAGCAGCATATCAAACACTGGTCTCTTCACTAGTTTTTCACTTATTTCAGCATCATTTAGGATAGGAACTCTCAATTTTGGCTACACATCAGAATCACCTGAGGAGATCTATAAATTAGTGGCTCCACCTCAGATAAATTAAATCAGAATTTCGGGGTTAGTGTCCACTGGTTGCTTCCCAGGTGATTTTCATGTCCACTAGCATTATGGACCACTGATCTTGGGATATAATCAGTAATGTGGCTTATCATTAGCAAGCTGAAATCTTTAAATGACTTCCAATTGATTTCTATGTAGTCTGAAAATTTAGGAAGATAGTGAAATTTATTTTGTTTCCGGGAATTCTGACGCTTGCTTCTTCTATCTGCTATATACATTGCTGGTGCCAGTCTAAGACGTTTTGCTACAGAAATTTGATACACTGAAGCTTTATACAAGTTTTACCCTGGGTGACCAGTCTCATGACTTCAGAAGTTCTGCAAGCTTATACTCTTACACATTTCCACGTTCTACGTAATGTGCTGTCAGGTCAGCCCAAATATGGTAATTAATTTCCTTTAACTGAAACATTCTGGTTCCATTAGGTAACCTTGAGTGCCTTGTTAAACTTCACTTCTGTTGGGTAGTGGCACTTGTTTTATTTCCCACAATGACTTTTTGAAAGAAGCAATCTCTACCATTTCACGCCTGGTCCTTTTTCTTGGGAGTGTAAAAGTTGTGATCAAAAAGTAATAAGACACTTTAAAAATTTTTTGTATTTTTATAAGATACTTTTAACAAAACCATCAGAACTTGAACATGAAAATGAGTATTTACACCTTAGTAGACTATGCACTAGTTAAATTTTTTTTTTTTTTTTTACAATTCTACTTTGGAAATTGCTTTTAGAATCAGCGTCACCTTTTTGGAACATCCACTATCACGGCAAAATTTCAATGTCCCAGACTAAATTTGATTTGTGGAGATAGCAGTTAAAGTTTGTTTAGAATGAGATCTACTGAATCTTTTGGATTATAAATTAAAGAAGTTAATACCATCTGGTTCAAAACAGAGGTGTGACTAAAAGTAATGAAACTATTTTCTTTGTGACTACTCCTGGCTATGGGAGTAATTAATAAAACAATTTTTTTTCACAGCAGGTGGTAGCCACCCAGCTGTCAAATTATCTCTAGGTTATTAAAGCCCTGTGTTTTGGCATGGTCATCACTACTGTTATTGGCATAGAATTATACAGATGGGGACAGTGGTATATGGGAAAAAGGTTAGAGTCTGGATTGGAGTATGTGATTTAATTTCCCTAGTCCTAATATTCCTCATTTGTAAAATGGGAATAATAAAGCCAACCATGTGAAAGTGCTGTGAGGATTACATGAGAAAATATAATAGTTTTAAATGCTTTATCTCAACACTTCTCACATCCTAACATGCACAGGAATCTCCTTAGGATCTTACTAAGATGAAGTTTCTGACAAGTTGGTCTAAGCGTGGCCTAAGATTGTGCATTTGTTGGGGTTTTTTTGCGGTACGCGGGCCTCTCACTGTTGTGGCCTCTCCCATTGCGGAGCACAGGCTCTGGACGCGCAGGCTCAGTGGCCATGGCTCATGAGACCAGCCGCTCCGCGGCATGTGGGATCTTCCCGGACCGGGGCACGAACCCGCGTCCCCTGCATCGGCAGGTGGACTCTCAACCACTGCGCCACCAGGGAAGCCCAGATTGTGCATTTCTAACAAGCTCTCAGGTGATGCTGATGCTATTAATCCATGGACAACACTTAGAGTTGGACAGCTTTGCCTGGCCTGCAGTAGGTAAGTCAGTAACTCAATAAGGATCAAATGTCCTTCCTTCTTATATGCCATGCCTCCATCTTTGTTGCTTTAGGGGTTTGGATTTTGATCAAAAACTATAACTACTAATACTCCTTCATGAGAGATCCTGGGTGTTATCACAAAGAAAGTGACTCAGAGTGCACATGCTAGAAAAAAATATAAGCCTCCATGTTTACGGACTTAATATATTCACCCAATAACATTTAAAAGTGACCTCGGTTCCTATTGTTTGAACTCCCATTCCAGGGGAGGGGCAGACAGGCATCTGGAGCTACAGGGGGAGCCAAAGTCTCCGGTGGGAGTGGTCTCCAAAATCAGATGTCCCATATGCCATTTCCATGGCAGTGGGGCAAAGAAAGCGACTGAAAACAAAAGAACTAAAATCAGGCAAAATAGGCTTTCAGGGTCAGGAGATTTAACCTGGAAATATCTCCTGAGTCAATAGTAAAAGGAGAGAGCCTTTAATGAAGTACCTACAGGGAAGTGCACAGGCAGAGAGGAAGTTGTTTTCCTTAAGAAATGTATTTTATGAGCAGTTATCATGAGAATATATCTTTATCATTTCAAGTCAATAACAGTACTCAGCAGCAGTCTTTGTCTTCCCTTCACCAAGGATTGCTGCTGGCTATTAATCATTTCAAACACAATGAAAAGATAAAACCAATCTAGGTATATTGAAATAAAATTAAATCCTACTCAGCTCTAAATACTATTCTGTCTGAGGTGACATGATGGTGTCTGGCTAACAAGCACAGTACACACACAACAGTCACTTTGTTTTTTCTCGTATCCAAACAAATAGTGTCACCTCATTCTGCCAAGCAGCTACTCAAAAACAATCAAGAAATAGATGTATTCTCAGTGGTGATTTAGGGACTTCTCATGAGTACGCTTTTAGCGTTCCTTGACAAGGCACTTTCATCATATTTCATGAAGCTTGAAAAACACTCTATCATCTTTTAAGATTCTTAGTAGTATCTCTCACATCATGTTATTTCAAATCAATCATTATATATCCTGGAAACAGCTCCTCCATGAGGCTTTGAAGTAGTTCGATCCAGTAGTAGTACGTCTACTGTTATACAGACTAATAATACAGACCTTGCAGAATCTTGTTGAACACTTTAAGTTGCTTTCAGATAATTCAAGCAACAACACAAAGCAAAAATAAACACAGGTAGACACACACGGACATAAACTTTCTGCTTTGTCCTTGGCTCACACACACATAAAAAATAGAAACAAAGTAATTTTTTTTTTCCTCCTAATTCCTTCATTGCCTACATTAACCTAAATCACTGGATATTTATTCATCACTCCTCTCTTTCAGCCTGCCCACTGTAGACACTCTGTGTGCTTTGTTTTTAACTCCGTTTCTGTTGAAATACAGTCTGGGTGTACTGAGTTATTATGGCTGATTCACTTTGTTGTACTACAGAAACTAAGACAGCATTGTGACGCAATTATACTCCAATAAAGATGTATTAAATAAATAAATAAATAAAATGATTTCAAAAGTAAATAAATAAAGTATAGCCAAAGATGACTTCTTGTTAAAAAAACATCAATATTTATAATATACATCAGATTCTAAAGTCAACCAAAACTCCGTTTTTTTTTTATTTTTTCACATTTGCATAGATGAAATGACAAAAAGAGAGACTACTTTTACGAACTAGATTAGCAGCCTTATTATTTTATTAAACTACCACTGGACATGAGTGTGTATATAAGCATTCTTACAGGACTATATTACTGGAATCCCAGAGAATGCTTAATTAATATACACATTGTTTTTGCAGTTTACTTTTGCAAAACAGATCATTCATAAATGTGTAGGGTGTTATCAGAAACCCAACCAAGTAAAGTAACTCCCATTAATATGACCCTTCCAGTATTATAGATGTTCAATAGCTGGGGTTCTATCTTAAAAATAAAATAGGTTATGTTTATTGTACTTAATTAGGATAAGATGATGACCTGAGGCACTGAGAAATCCTGAAATACCCTGAAACAAGGTAATATTATAATAGTTACGTATACTTTTAAGGTTACGTATATCTTGAGTATGAGGATCCTTTTTAAACAGGTAATTTGTGGGAATTCCCTGGCGGTCCAATGGTTAGCACTCTGCGCTTCCCCTGCAGGGGGCACAGGTTCAATCCCTGGCTGGGGAACTAGGATCCCACAATCTGTGAGGCCTGGCCAAAAATTTTTTAAAAATTGAAAAAAAAACCTGGAAATTTATATAGAGAACATATTCCAGCTTTCTGGTAACCACTTCCCTGCTCTTAAATGTAAAAGTAGAGGACAAGACAACAAAGACCACAGAACCTGAAAGAGAGGAAAAAAAAAAAAAAAACCCACCTGTGCTACGACAAGACCAGACACTAAACACTACTGGTTAAGGATTTTGCCAAGAAAGGACCATCTGAAACATCAGAACGATATGCTCTATGAAATTTGTATATGTATATACTTCTTTACATGAGGAGTATTTAGAAAAGTTACAGTTTATTTCATAGCAACTACAGACATTAAATACAAACTTTGGGTTGTCTTCATGAAATCTCTCTCTTTCACCAAATAACTATTCAGTTTGATGAGCAAGTCATTATTTCAGGTAATGGAGAGATTCCTATCCTCAACTAGTGGGAGAGACAGGCAAGCAAACAGACATCTCTGAAGGTTAGTATCCAAAACCTTCCACACTTGAATTTCCCCTAGAGATCTCCAGTATCAACTGATTTCTTAACATGGACTTATTGCAACAATCAAACTAACAAGCATGCTTTTTTTCCTCATATTACTATTAATTCCCATTCCTTTAATATCTATCACCTGACATACTCCACCCTTTTTAGATATTTTAAAATAGCTACCCAAATCCATCACCTGCTTTCAATTCTGTAAATGTTCATCATGAGCTTGGCGCCACTCTTAGCCAACAGGTGCCATAATATTCATTCACTGATTCAATAATTCAGTCTCAATTAACTACAGTTTTGTTTACATAGTGTTTGACTCTTAGGTGGCAAATAGTAAGACAAAAATTTGTTCACTGATGTATCTTGGAGGATACAGAATGGTCAATACAGCTCAGTCTCTGAATCTTACCCCATCTCCCGTCCATTCTCACTAGACTCTTAGCTTCTTGCAGTCTCAAAGTTTTCTTTTTATTCATCATTGTATCCCCAGCATCTAACACTGGGCATGCTCAATAAATAGTTATAAAATAAATGAGGAAGTACTAGATAATGAATATTTCTCCTCACAATGATAGCTGAAAATTACAAGAAACTGTTCAGCTAAGAAAGCAAACTAACAGTTTTTCAGTAACAAGGTCAAAACCAGAAAGAACTAATTGGTTAACTAACAAATTTAATTATCCAAAATTATCCTACATTTCTAGCATTAGGGTTAATACAAATTACTTTGCATATCAGCATTGAAGGGAAGAGCACAAACTCTTAGGCCACACTGTCCTAGTACAAATTCTGGCTTTGTCATTTCTTATCTGGGTGACCTTGGCAAGGTACTTAATTTTCTGTGTTTCAGTTTCTTCAACTGTAAACTGTCATAACAACATACTACCATTCTTAGTGTTGCTATGAGAATTCAATGGGATATTTGTAAGTTGCTTAAAATGATATCTGGCACATAGTAAACACTCTATAATATTGTTAAATAAATATATAATATCAGCATCTCCCACTATGAGTCTTGAATAAACCTGGTCCCACAAGATGCTCTATGCAATTACATATCAGATAGGTTTTGGGAATACTGCATTTTCTGGAGTCAGAAAATTGGTAAATTCAAGGCTTTGAAAAGTTTTATAGCCAAAAGGATCTTGTTTAAATGTATTTACACCAACACTTCCAAGTCTATTTCAGAACCCCTCTCCCCCTACAGAATAAACTTTACTACCCTATAGCACTTGTTCTGGTTAACACATTTCGGGAAATTCTAAATATGCACCTGTGGCTCCTTTGCTTTGTAGTCGTTTGTATATATTCATATTTGTGTTTGTATATACCTGCAATTACATGCATAAATTTTGAGCCACCAGAATGAGGGTATGGATTTTGGTTTTACTATAATTTCTATTTATTGTTCTACTGTTCCCTTTCTCACTATTTAGCCACAACAATTTATACAGAATTCCAAATAAATGCCAAATATGCTGATTTAAATGTAACGTAAACTGTTATTTAAAACAATAAATTCAGGACTTGTGGTTTTAAAGGTGGCTGGTTTAACACCTCCAAACAAAGCCTCTGGAACACCCATAAAAACACCTTTCTGGTAGAAAAGGCTCAGAAAACCTCATAGCAGTATAAAAACCCAAGATGGATGGAAAACCTAGTGGCAAAATAAAAAGTATCACATCAGTATAAAGACAATGGAGCTGAATTGGTGACCTACAACCTACTTAAACTCAGCAAGGAGGGGGAACCTGAATGGAAGGTTCCCTGCCTTTCTTCCCTATAGCTCAGTGCCCTGGCTTCTAAGAAAAGCAGATAACTCTCTCCTTATAGTACAGATTATACATCTGAAACAGCCTTCAGGGCAGCATCACTAAGAAGGCAATGAGGGGGCTTCCGGGAAGATGGCGGAAGAGTAAGATGCGGAGTTCACCTTCCTCCCCACAGATACACGAGAAATACATCTACACGTGGAACAACTCCTACAGAACACCTACGGAACGCTGGCAGAAGACCTCAGACCTCCTAAAAGGCAAGAAACTCGCCACGTACCTGGGTAGGGCAAAAGAAAAAACGGAGACAAAAGGATAGTGACGTGACCTGCACCAGTGGGCGGGAGCTGTGAAGGATGAAAGATTTCCACACACTAGGAAGCCCCTTCCCGGGCGCAGACTGCGGGTGGCGGAGGGGGAAAGCTTCGCAGCCATGGAGGAAAGCACAGCAACAGGGGTGCGGGGGGCAAAGCGGAGAGATTCCCGCACAGAGGATCAGGGGCGACCGGCACTCACCAGGCCGAAAGGCTTGTCTGCTCACTCGCCAGGGCGGGCGGGGCTGGGATTTGAGGCTCGGGCTTCGGGTCGGAGTGCCAGGGGTTGGCGGCGTGAACACAGAGTGCAGGGGGTTAGTGCCCCACTGCCAGCCGGTGGGGATTCCGGAGAAAAGTCTGGACCTGCCGAAGAGGCAAGAGACTTTTTCTTACCTCTTTGTTTCCTGGTGCGGGAGGACAGGGGATTAAGAGCGCCGCTTAAAGGAGCTCCAGAGACTGGCGTGAGCCGCGGTAAAAGCGCGGACCCCAGAAACGGACATGAGACACTAAGGCTGCTGCTGCCGCCACCAAGAAGCCTGTGTGCGAGCACAGGTCACTATCCACACCCCTCTTCCGGGGAGCCTGTGCAGCCCGCCGCTGCCAGGGTCCCGGGATCCAGAGACAACTCCCCCGGGAGAACGCACGGCGCGCCTCAGGCTAGTGCAACGTGATGCCGGCCTCTGCCGCCGCAGGCCCGCCCCGCACTCCGTGCCCCTCCCTCCTCCCGGCCTGAGTGCGCCAGAGCCCCCGAGTCAGCGGCTCCTTTAACCCCGTCCTGTCTGAGCGAAGAACAGACACCCTCCGGCGACCTACACGCAGAGGCGGGGCCAAATGCAAAGCTGAGCACCTGGGTGCTGTGAGAACAAAGAGGAGAAAGGGAAATCTCTCCCAGCAGCCTCAGGAGCAGCGGATTAAAGCTCCACAATCAACTTGATGTACCCTGCATCTGTGGAATACATGAATAGAAAACGAATCATCCCAAATTAAGAAGCCAGGAGTCTGTGGCTCTGAGGTGGGAAAGCCAACTTCAGGACACTGGTCCAGAAGAGACCTCCCAGCTCCACATAATATCAAACAGTAAAAATCTCCCAGAGATCTCCATTTCAACACCAGCACCCAGCTTCACTCAATGACCAGCAACCTACAGTGCTGGACATCCTATGCCAAACAACTAGCAAGACAGGAACAAAACCCCACGCATTAGCACAGAGGCTGCCTAAAATCACAGTAAGTCCACAGACACCCACAAACACACTACCAGACGTGGACCTGCCCACCAGAAAGACAAGTTCCAGCCTCATCCACCAGAACACAGGCACTAGTCCCTTCCACCAGGAAGCCTACACAACCCAATGAACCAACCTTAGCCACTGGGGACAGACACCAAAAACAATGGGAACTACGAACCTGCAGCCTGCAAAAAGGACACCCCAAACACAGTAAGTGAAGCAAAATGAGAAGACAGAAAAACAGAAAGCAGGTGAAGGAGCAAGATAAAAACCCACCAGACCTAACAAATGTAGAGGAAATAGGCGGTCTACCTGAAAAAGAATTCAGAATAATGATAGTAAAGATGATCCAAAATCTTGGAAATAGAATAGACAAAATGCAAGAAACATTTAACAAGGACCTAGAAGAACTAAAGATGAAACAAACAATGATGAACAACACAATAAATGAAATGAAAAATACTCTAGATGGGATCAATAGCAGAATAACTGAGGCAGAAGAACGGATAAGTGACCTGGAAGATAAAATAGTGGAAATAACTACTGCAGAGCAGAATAAAGAAAAAAGAATGAAAAGAACTGAGGACAGGCTCAGAGACCTCTGGGACAACATTAAACACACAAACATTCGAATTATAGGGGTTCCAGAATAAGAAGAGAAGAAGAAAGGGACTGAGAAAATATTTGGAGAGATTATAGTTGAAAATTTCCCTAATATGGAAAGGAAATAGTTAATCAAGTCCAGGAAGCACAGAGAGTTCCATACAGGATAAATCCAAGGAGAAATACGCCAAGACCATATTAATCAAACTGTCAAATATTAAATACAAAGAAAACATATTAAAAGCAGCAAGGGAAAACCAACAAATAACACACAAGGGAATCCCCATAAGGTTAACAGCTGATCTTTCAGCAGAAACTCTGCAAGCCAGAAGGGATTGGCAGGACATATTTAAAGTGATGAAAGGGAAAAACCTGCAACCAAGGTTACTCTACCCAGCAAGGATCTCATTCAGATTTGATGGAGAAATTAAAACCTTTACAGACAAGCAAAAGCTGAGCGAGTTCAGCACCACCAAACCAGCTTTACAACAACTGCTAAAGGAACTTCTCTAGACAAGAAACACAAGAGAAGGAAAAGACCTACAATAACGAACCCAAAACAATTAAGGAAATGGGAATAGGAACATACATATCGATAATTACCTTAAATGTAAATGGACTAAATGCTCCCACCAAAAGACACAGATTGGCTGAATGGATACAAAAACAAGACGCATATATTTGCTGTCTACAAGAGACCCACTTCAGACCTAGAGACACATACAGACTGAAAGTAAGGGGATGGAAAAAGATATTTCATGCAAATGGAAAGCAAAAGAAAGCTGGAGTAGCAATTCGCAGACAAAACAGACTTTAAAATAAAGACTATTAGAAGAGACAAAGAGGGACACTACATAGTGAACAAGGGATTGATCCAAAAAGAAGATATAACAATTGTAAATATTTATGCACCCAACATAGGAGCACCTCAATACATAAGGCAAATACTAACAGCCATTAAAAGAGGAAATCAACAACACAGTCATAGTACGGGACTTTAACACCCCACTTTCACCAATGGACAGATCATCCAAAATGAAAATAAATAAGGAAACACAAGCTTTAAATGATACATTAAACAAGATGGACTTAATTGATATTTATAGGACATTACATCCAAAAACAACAGAATACACATTTTTCTCAAGTGCTTATGGAACATTCTCCAGGATAGATCATATCTTGGGTCACAAATCAAGCCTTGGTAAATTTAAGAAAATTGAAATTGTATCAAGTATCTTTTCCGACCACAACGCTATGAGACTAGATATCAATTACAGGAAAAGATGTATAAAAAATAAAAACACATGGAGGCTAAACAATACACTACTTAATAACGAAGTGATCACTGAAGAAATCAAAGAGGAAATTAAAAAATACCTAGAAACAAATGACAATGGAGATACAACGACCCAAAACCTATGGGATGCAGCAAAAGCAGTTCTAAGAGGGAAGTTTATAGCAATACAAGCCCACCTTAAGAAGCAGGAAACATCTCGAATAAACAACCTAACCTTGCACCTCAAGCAATTAGAGAAAGAAGAACAAAAAAACCCCAGAGTTAGCAGAAGGAAAGAAATCATAAAAATCAGATCAGAAATAAATGAAAAAGAAATGAAGGAAACAATAGCAAAGATCAATAAAACTAAAAGCTGGTTCTTTGAGAAGATAAACAAAATAGATAAACCATTAGCCAGACTCATCAAGAAAAAAAGGGAGAAGACTCAAATCAATAGAATCAGAAATGAAAAAGGAGAAGTAACAACTGACACTGCAGAAATACAAAAAATCATGAGGGATTACTACAAGCAACTCTATGCCAATAAAATGGACAATCTGGAAGAAATGGACAAATTCTTAGAAATGCACAAACTGCCAAGACTGAATCAGGAAGAAATAGAAAATATGAACAGACCAATCACAAACACTGAAATTGAAACTGTGATTAAAAATCTTCCAACAAACAAAAGCCCAGGACCAGATGGCTTCACAGGCGAATTCTATCAAACATTTAGAGAAGAGCTAACACCTATCCTTCTCAAACTCTTCCAAAATATAGCAGAGGGAGGAACACTCCCAAACTCATTCTACAAGGCCACCATCACCCTGATAACAAAACCAGACAAGGATTTCACAAAGAAAGAGAACTACAGGCCAATATCACTGATGAAGACAGATGCAAAAACCCTCAACAAAATACTAGCAAACAGAATCCAACAGCACATTAAACGGATCATACACCATGATCAAGTGGGGTTTATTCCAGGAATGCAAGGATTCTTCAGTATAAGCAAATCAATCAACGTGATATACCATATTAAAAAATTGAGGGAGAAAATCCATATGATCATCTCAATAGATGCAGAGAAAGCTTTCGACAAAATTCAACACCCATTTATGATAAAAACCCTGCAGAAAGTAGGTGTAGAGGGAACTTTCCTCAATATAATAAAGGCCGTATATGACAAGCCCACAGCCAACATCATCCTCAATGGCGAAAAACTGAAAGCATTTCCACTAAGGTCAGGAACAAGACAAGGTTGCCCACTCTCACCACTCTTATTCAACATAGTTTTGGAAGTTTTAGCCACAGCAATCAGAGAAGAAAAGGAAATAAAAGGAATCCAAATCGGAAAAGAAGAAGTAAAGCTGTCACTGTTTGCAGATGACATGATACTATACATAGAGAATCCTAAAGATGCTACCAGAAAACTACTAGAGCTAATCAATGAATTTGGTAAAGTAGCAGGATACAAAATTAATGCACAGAAATCTCTGGCATTCCTATACACTAATGATGAAAAATCTGAAAGTGAAATCAAGAAAACACTCCCATTTACCATTGCAACAAAAAGAATAAAATATCTAGGAATAAACCTACCTAAGGAGACAAAAGACCTGTATGCAGAAAATTATAAGACACTGATGAAAGAAATTAAAGATGATACAAATAGATGGAGAGATATACCATGTTCTTGGATTGGAAGAATCAACATTGTGAAAATGACTCTACTACCCAAAGCAATCTACAGATTCAATGCAATCCCTATCAAACTACCACTGGCATTTTTCACAGAACTAGAACAAAAAATTTCACAATTTGTATGGAAACACAAAAGACCCCGAATAGCCAAAGCAATCTTGAGAACGAAAAACGGAGCTGGAGGAATCAGGCTCCCTGACTTCAGACTATACTACAAAGCTACAGTAATCAAGACAGTATGGTACTGGCACAAAAACAGAAATATAGATCAATGGAACAGGATAGAAAGCCCAGAGATAAACCCACGCACATATGGTCACCTTATCTTTGATAAAGGAGGCAGGAATGTACAGTGGAGAAAGGACAGCCTCTTCAATAAGTGGTGCTGGGAAAACTGGACAGGTACATGTAAAAGTATGAGATTAGATCACTCCCTAACACCATACACAAAAATAAGCTCAAAATGGATTAAAGACCTAAATGTAAGGCCAGAAACTATCAAACTCTTAGAGGAAAACATAGGCAGAACACTCTATGACATAAATCACAGCAAGATCCTTTTTGACCCACCTCCTAGAGAAATGGAAATTTAAAAAAAATAATAAACAAATGGCACCTAATGAAACTTCAAAGCTTTTGCACAGCAAAGAAAACCATAAACAAGATGAAAAGACAACCCACAGAATGGGAGAAAATATTTGCAAATGAAGCAACTGACAAAGGATTAATCTCCAAAATTTATAAGCAGCTCATGCAGCTCAATAACAAAAAAACAACCCAATCCCAAAACAGGCAGAAGACCTAAATAGACATTACTCCAAAGAATATATACAGACTGCCAAGAAACACATGAAAGAATACTCAACATCATTAATCATTAGAGAAATGCAAATCAAAACTACAATGAGGTTTCACCTCACTCTGGTCAGAATGGCCATCATCAAAAAATCTAGAAACAATAAATGCTGGAGAGGGTGTGGAGAAAAGGGAACCCTCTTGCACTGTTGGTGAGAATGTAAACTGATACAGCCACTGTGGAGAACAGTATGGAGGTTCCTTAAAAAACTACACATAGAACTACCATATGACCCAGCAATCCCACTACTGGGCATATACCCTGAGAAAACCATAATTCAAAAAGAGTCATGTACCAAAATGTTCATTGCAGCTCTATTTACAATAGCCCGGAGATGGAACCAACCTAAGTGTCCATCATCAGATGAATGGATAAAGAAGATGTGGCACAATTATACAATGGAATATTACTCAGCCATAAAAAGAAATGACATTGAGCTATCTGTAATGAGGTGGATAGACCTAGAGTCTGTCATACAGAGTGAAGTAAGTCAGAAAGAGAAAGACAAATACCATATGCTAATACATATATATGGAATTTAAGAAAAAAAAATGTCATGAAGAACCTAGGGGTAAGACAGGAATAAAGACACAGATCTTCTAAAGAATGGACTTGAGGATATGGGGAGGGGAAAGGGTAAGCTGTGACAAAGCAAGAGAGAGGCATGGACATATATACACTACCAAACGTAAGGTAGATAGCTAGTGGGAAGCAGCCGCATAGCACAGGGAGATCAGCTCGGTGCTTTGTGACCGCCTGGAGGGGTGGGATAGGGAGGGTGGGAGGGAGGGAGATGCAAGAGGGAAGAGATATGGGAACATATGTATATGTATAACTGATTCAGTTTGTTATAAAGCAGAAACTAACACACCATTGTAAAGCAATTATACTCCAATAAAGATGTGTAAAAAAAAAAAAAAGCCAAAAAAGCCAAAAAAAAAAAGAAAGCAATGAGCAGTAAGTATGCCCCTCCTTCCACACATAGACCCCAATATATACTGATACTTAAATACAGTAAAAGGAGCACAAATATGCCCAACTGATTTTTGGTTCAGGGACAAGTGCAATTAAATGGAAGAAAGATAGCTTTTTCAGCAAATGACGCTTGAGCAACACGATATCCGTAGGCAATAAATAAATCAACAATAAATTTTTTAAATGAACCTAGACCTAAACCTCACATGTTTTACAAAAATTAACTCAAAATGGATTATAGACTTAAATATAAAATGTAAAACTATAAAGTATAAACCATTTAGAAGAAAACAGAGGAGAAAATCTTTGAGATCTAGGGCTAGCCAAAGAGTTCTTAGACTTGGCACCAAAAGTACAATGCATAGAAGGAAAACATGATAAACTGAACTTCAAAAATTTAGAACTATTTGCTCTGTAAAAGACCCTATTAAGAGCATGAAAAGACAAAGTACAGACTGAGAAAATATTTGCAAACCATGTATGTGACAAAGGACTAACTTCTAGAATAAGAAAGAATCCAAAATCAACAGTAAAAAACAAACAATTCAATTATAAAATGGGCAACTGATAGAGACATTTTCCCCCCCAAAAAAAAAATGCAGATGGCAAATAAGCACATGAAAAGGTGTTCAGAATCATTAGCCATTACACAAATGCAAACTAATACCACCATGAGATATCACTACGTATAATACCTACCACAATGGCTAAAAGGAAAAATAGTGAAAACACAAAATTGTGGCAAGGGTGCTGAGAAACTCTATAACTTATAGAATTGGTGGTGGGATGTAAAATGGTACAGCCACTCTGGAAAATAACCTGGTAGTTTCTTTAAAAACTGAACATAGAACTACCATATAACCCAGCAATTGTAATCCTGGGCATTTACCCCAGAGAAGTGAAAAACTGTGTTCACTCAAAAGCTGGCACGTGAATGTTTATAGCACTTGATGTGTAACAGCCCAAAATTAAAACCAACCCGTGTCTGTCCTTCAACAGTGAATGGTTCAACTATGGTATATCCATACCATGAAATACTAATTAGCAATGAAAAGGAACAAGCTACTAAAGCATTCAACAGATTGCATCAACTACCAGAGAACTATGCTGAGTGAAAAAAGCCAATCCTGAAAGGTTTTATAGTGGATGATTCCATTTATATAACATTCTTGAAATGATAAAATTATAGAAATGGAGAACAGATTACTGGCTGTCAAAGGGGGATTAAGTGAGAGGGCAATGTTGTGGCTCCAAAAGGGGTCTTTGTGGTTAAGGAAATGTCTGTATCTTGACTCTGCCAATATTCATATCCTGGTTATGATATTGCACTACCTTTTCACAAGACGTTACCTTTGTGGGAATAAGGTAAATTCAATCTCTATGTGTTACATATTAGAATTGCATGTGATCTACAATTATCTCAGAATAAAAAGTTAATTGAAAAAAATGTTAACTGAATGGCATATTCAACAACCACTTTATTATTTTCATTTGTGGCAAGTGTACCTCTTCAATATGCTAATATTGACATATCTTAAAACAATATTATTTTAAGAAAACATAAATTATCCCTGAACTCATTTGAACTGGTTATTTTATAGTGATTCTCATGAAAAGATCAACTTGATTCACAGAAGATTTTAAATAGAAAATGACTAATACCAGAGAAAACAGAGAGCTAAAAGCTCAATTAAATATTAAATAATGTTCACAGAAGACTGTGGATTCAAAAGCAGGCAACGGTTTCAAGCAGAAGAAAAGAAAAAAATGAAAGAAAACAGCTTAAGTAGCAATGAAAAAATAATAGGCACAAATGACATGACAGTAATTTGGAGCATTTTTTTCAAAACTCTCCTAAGTAAAACAAATGTATTCAATTTCCAAATGTTGGATGAACTTGAATAGTCTGGTTATCTAGGACATTTTTCTATGTTAACCTTACTTATAATATGTTAATATACCCTTCTTTCCATCCTCCACTGTAATTCCATCTCTCATCATGAGAATATATGCAGACATATTTTTTGAAAATATCCACTACTTCCATTTTCCAATTGCCTGCTCATTCTTTTCTACCTATCTGAGTTCTAAATAACTGAGTTCAGCGTTTATTCAAGTAGCATTCTCAGAGGGCACCAATGATTTGCAAATTTAACACCCAAAGGTGCTGACACTCATTTCCTGAGACTCATTTCCTTTGGCCTCTGTGACAGTGTCCACTCCTGTCTTTCTTCTACAGTTTCTCCTTCTCTGTCTCACTCACTGGACCTTCTTCTTTCTTCTCCCTCTCAATAGCAACAGTAACAATATTGGGGAAGCACTTTACACGTTATTTTTCACATACATTATTTCATTTGTTCTTAAGATAGTAAAAAGGAGACACGGGTTAAGTAATTTACCCAGAATTATACTGAGTCAAGTAAATCCTGTCCCTCACCTCTTTTATTATTATTCCTGTTCTTCCGTCAATGTTAACTACCTTTGTGGCTTTTGGGACCACCTTTATGGAGACATCATTAAACTATATTGATAATACAGTTATTTCATTTGTAACAGAGATGATACAGATATGTTCCCACGTTTTTTGCTGAAGTTGGAACTGTGGTTGTAAGTCATAACTGAGATGATCATAAACGATTTCTGAATAAAAACTGAGGCTTCACATTATGAAGGTTTCACTGTTAAATAAGTAATTAAGAGACCCTATAACAAGTACCATGTTTAAAGAGTACTACTTAATAAACTGATTCAGTGGTTTGAGTTAACTGACTCAATGGAAGGAAAGTGTTAACACTATTACCAACAGGAGCAGTGAGGAACAAACATAGAAAGCAAAAGCCTCAATGTTTCCAGAAGTTATATAAATGTGGATGAACCATACAGTTCACTTAAAGCTTCCTAGGTATCATGGCTAATTTCCCTTTTAGTGGTTATTACATGATATTTTGGTGGTTATTACATGAATTTCTCCTGATATTCTTCAGGTTTCTTTCAAAATGGCTACAAACTATCATAGCAAAGCTACCAACAGCTCACACAATAGATACATTTCAATGTTTACTTGACATTTTAATGGAGCTAACATGGCAGGAATAATCAGGTGCAACTGTAGGGTAAGCAGTACATTTCAGGGGTTATATTTCACAGCCCTTCAGTTTGTAACACATGGAGAATAAAATATGCAAAGGCTACCTGAGAGTGTCTATTTAACTATTGAGTTTACCTGTCCATTGTCCCTCATTCCAACTATGAATATCGATATATTATTGAGAAACCACACTCATATACCCATTATATATGTATGTACACATGTTGATAGACATACATACACACACCAACCAGCCATTCTTAATTTCTCTCTTCATCAGTAATTACCAACATCTAGTATGCAGCAAGAACATTTAATTTAATTTAATGAAATCTTCATTCTCCGATTTCCTTTTTGTCATTGCTGTATGTAAACTTTATAGAATTACATATTGATGAATATAAATTATACAATTGAATTTCTAAGGTGGACATAATAATGAAAACATTTTCCATACTGACAGCAGTACTGTCACTGCATATGTATCAATTTTATTTTATTTTTTAACATCTTTATTGGAGCATAATTGCTTTACAGTGTTGCATTAGATTTTGCTATATAACAAAGTGAATCAGCTATATGTGTACATATATCCCCATACCCTCTCCCTCTTGCGTCTCCCTCCCACGCCCTAGGTGGACACAAAGCACCAAGATGATCTCCCCATGCAATGCAGCTGTGTCCCACTAGTTACCTATTTTACATTTAGTAGTGTATATATGTCAGTGCTACTCTCTCACTTCGTCCCAGCTTACCCTACCCCCTTTCCATGTCCTCAAGTCCATTCTCTACATCTGCATCTTTATTCCTGTCCTGCCACTAGGTTCATCAGAATCATTTTTTCTTTTAGATTCCATATATATGTGTTAGCATATGGTATTTGTTCTGCTTTTTCTGACTTCACTCTGTATGACAGACCCTAGATCCATCCACCTCAATACAAATAACGAAATTTTGTTTCTTTTATGGCTGAATAATATTCCATTGTATATATGTGCTGCATTTCTTTATCCATTCATCTGTGAATGGACACTTAGGTTGTTTCCATGTCCTGGCTATTGTAAATAGTGCTGCAGTGAACATTGTGGTACATGACTCTCTTTGAATTATGGTTTTATCAGGGTATATGCCCAGTAGTCGGATTGCTGAGTCATATGGTAGTTCATTTTTAGTTTTTTAAGGAACCTCTATGCTGTTCTCCATAGTGGCTGTATCAATTTATATTCCCAGCACAATGTGAGAGGGTTCCCTTTTTTCCACACACTCTGGAGCATTTATTGTTTGTAGACTTTTTGATGATGGCCATTGTGACTGGTGTGAGGTGATACCTCACTGCAGTTTTGATTTGCACTTCTCTAATGATTAGTGATGTTGAGCATCCTTTCATGTGTTTGATGGCAATCTGTATATCTTCTTTGGAGAAATGCCTATTTAGATCTTCTGTGCAATTTTGGATTGGGTTGTTTGTGCTTTTGATATTGAGCTGCATGAGCTACTTGTATATTTTGGAGATTAATCCTTCATCAGTTGCTTTGTTTGCAAATATTTTCTCCCATTCTGAGGGTTGTCTTTTAGTCTTGTTTATGGTTTCCTTTGCTGTGCAAAAGCTTTTAAGTCTCATTAGGTTCCATTTGTTTATTTTTGTTTTTATTTCCATTTCTCTAGGAGGTGGGTGAAAAAGGATATTGCTGTGATTTATATCAAAGAGTGTTCTGCCTATGTTTTCCTCTAAGAGTTTCATAGTGTCAGACCTTACATTTAAGTCTTTAATCCATTTTTAGCTTATTTTGTGTATGGTGTTAGGGAGTGTTCTAATTTCATTCTTGTACATGTAGCTGTCCAGTTTTCCCAGCACCACTTATTGAAGAGGCTGTCTTTTCTCCATAGTATATCCTTGCCTCCATTATCAAAGATAAGGTGACCATAGGTGCATGGGTTTATCTCTGGGCTTTCTATATTGTTCCATTGATCTATATTTCTGTTTTTGTGCCAGTGCCATACTGTCTTGATTACTGTAGCTTTGTAGTATAGTCTGAAGTCAGGGAGCCTGATTCTTCCAGTTCCGTTTTTCTTTCTCAAGATTGCTTTGACTATTCCTGGACTTTTGTGTTTCCATACAAATTGTGAAATTTTTTTGTTCTAGTTCTGTGAAAAATGCCATTGGTAGTTTTACAGGGATTGCACTGAATCTGTAGATTGCTTTGGGTAGTAGAGTCATTTTCATAATGTTGATTCTTCCAATACAAGAACATGGTATATCTCTCCATCTATCTGTATCATCTTTAATTTCTTTCATCAGTGTGTTATAGTTTCTGCATACAGGTCTTTTGTGTCCTTAGGTAAGTTTATTCCTAGGTATTTTATTCTTTTTGTTGAAATGGTAAATGGGAGTGTTTCCTTAATTTCTCTTCAGATTTTTCATCATTAGTGTATAGGAATGCAAGACATTTCTGTGCATTAATTTTGTATCCTGCTACTTTACCAAATTCATTGATTAGCTCTAGTAGTTTTTGGGTAGCATTTTTAGGATTCTCTATATATAGTATCATGTCATCTACAAACAGTGTCAGCTTTACTTCTTCTTTTCTGATTGGATTCCTTTTATTTCTTTTTCTCTCTTATTGTGGTGGCTAAAACTTCCAAAACTATGTTGAATAAGAGTGGTGAGAGTGGCCATCCTTGTCTTGTTCCTTATTTTAGAGGAAATGGTTTCAGATTTTCACCATTGAGGATGACATTGGCTGTGGGTTTGTCATATATGGCCTTTATTATGTTGAGTTAAGTTCATTCTGTGCCCACTTTCTGGAGAGTTTTTATCATAAATGGGTGTTGAATTTTATCAAAAGCTTTTTCTCCATCTTGAGATGATGATATGTATTTTATTCTTCAGTTTGTTAATATGGTGTATTACATTGATTGATTTGTGTACATTGAAGAGTCCTTGCATTCCTGGGATAAACTCCACTTGATCATGGTGTATGATCCTTTTAATGTCCTGTTGGATTCTGTTTGCTACTATTTTGTTGAGGATTTTTGCATCTATATTCTTCAGTGATCATGGCCTATAGTTTCCTTTTTTTATGACATCTCTGTCTGGTTTTTGTATCAGGGTGATGGTGGCCTCATAGAATGAGTTTTCAAGAGTTCCTCCCTCTGCTATATTTTGGAAGAGTGTGAGAAGGATAGGTGTTAGCTCTTCTTTAAATGTTTGATAGAATTCGCCTATGAAGCCATCTGGTCCTGGGCTTTTGTTTGTTTGAAGATTTTTAATCACAGTTTGAATCTCAGTGCTTGTGATTCATCCGTTTATATTTTCTGTTTCTTCCTGCTTCAGTCTCAGAAGGTTGTGCTTCTCTAAGAATTTATCCATTTCTTCCAGGTTGTCCATTTTATTGGCGTAGAGTTGCCTGTAGTAATCCCAAATGATTCTTTGTATTTCTGAAATGTCAATTGTTACTTATTCTGTTTCATTTCTAATTCTGTTGATTTGAGTCTTCTCCCCTTTTTTCTTAATGAGTCTAGCTAGTGGTTTATCAATTTTGTTTATCTTCTCAGAGAACCAGCTTTTAGTTTTATTGATCTTTGCTACTATTTCCTTCATTTCTTTTTCATTTATTTCTGATCTGATCTTTATAATTTCTTTCCTTCTGCTAACTTTGGGATTTTTTTTTTTGTTCTTCTTTTTCTAATTGCTTTAGGTGTGAGGTTAGGTTGTTTATTTGAGATGTTTCTTGTTTCTTGAGGTAGGATTGTATTGCTATAAACTTCCCTCTTAGAACTGCTTTTGCTGCATACCATTGGTTTTCGGTAATTGTGTTTTCATTGTCATTTGTTTCTAGGTATTTTTTTGATTTCCTCTTTGATCTCTTCAGTGATCTCTTGGTTATTTAGTGCTGGACTGTTTAGCCTCCATGTGTTTGTATTTTTTAGAGTTTTTTTCCCGTAATTGATATCTAGTCTCATAGTGTTGAGGTCGGAAACAACTGATTGAAATCCGTTGATACAATTTCAATTTTCTTAAATTTATCAAGGCTTGAAATGTGACCCAGGATATGATCTATCCTGGATAATGTCCATGAACACCTGAGAAGAAAGTGTGTTCTGTTGTTTTGGGATGGAATGTCCTATAAATATCAATTAAGTCCATCATGTTAATGTGTTATTTAAAGCTTGTGTTTCCTTATTTATTTTCATTTGGGATAATCTGTCCATTAGTGAAAGTGGGGTGCTAAAGTCCCCTACTATGATTGTGTTACTATCGATTTCCCTTTTTATGGCTGCTAGCATTTGCCTTATGTATTGAGATACTCCTCTGTTGGGTGCATAAATATATACAATTGTTATACCTTCTTCCTGGATTGATCCCTTGATCATTATGTAGTGTGCTTCTTTGTCTCTTGTAATAGTCTTTATTTTAAAGTTTACTTTCTCTGATAGGAGTATCGCTACTCCAGCTTTCTTTTGATTTCCATTTGCATGGAATATCTTTTTCCATCCCCTCACTTTCAGTCTGCATGTGTCCCTAGGTCTCAAGTGGGTTTTTTGTAGACAGCATATATATGGGACTTGTTTTTGTATCCATGCAGCCAGCCTGTGTCTTTTGGTTGGAGCATTTAATCCACTTACATTTAAGGTAAGTATCGATATGTATGTTCCTATTCCCATTTTCTTAATTGTTTTGGGTTTGTTTTTGTAGGTCTTTTCCTTGTGTTTTCTGCCTAGAGAAGTTCCTTTAGGATTTGTCATAAAGCTGGTTTGGTAGTGTTGAATTCTCTTAAGTTTTCCTTGTCTGTAAAGGTTTTAATTTATCTGACGAATCTGAATGAGATCCTTGCTGGGTAGAATAATCTTAGTTGTAGGTTTTTCCCTTTTATCACTTTAAATATGCCCTGCCACTCCCTTCTGGCTTACGGAGTTTCTGCTGATAGATCAGCTGTTAACCTTATGGGGATTCCCTTGTATGTTATTTTTCCCTTGCTGCTTTTAATATTTTTTTTGCATTTAATTTTTGATCGTTTTTTTTTTCTTTTTTTTTGCGGTACGCAGGGCTCTCAGTGTTGTGGCCTCTCCCATTGCGGAACACAGGCTCTGGACGCGCAGGGTCAGCAGCCATGGTTCACGGACCCAGCTGCTCTGTGGCATGTGGGATCTTCCTGGACCGGGGCACGAACCCGTGTCCCCTGCATCGGCAGGCAGACGCTCAACCACTGCGCCACCAGGGAAGCCCTAATTTTTGATAGTTTGATTAATATGTGTCTTGACATGTTTCTCCTTGGATTTATCCTATATGGGACTCTCTGTGCTTCCTGGACTTGATTATTTCCTTTCCCACGTTAGGGAAGTTTTCAACTATAATCTCTTCAAATACTTTCTCAGTCCCTTTCTTTTTCTCTTCTTCTTCTGGGACCCTTATAATTCGAATGTTGGTGCATTTAATGTTGTCCCAGAGGACTCTGAGACTGTCCTCAATTCTTTTTTTTTCTTTTTTCTTTATTCTGCTCTGTGGTAGTTATTTCCATTATTTTATCCTCCAGTTCACTTCTCTGTTCTTCTGCCTCAGTTATTGTGCTATTGATCCCTTCTAGATAATTTTTAATATCCTTTATTGTGTAGTTCATCATTGTTTGTTTGCTCTTTAGTTCTTCTAAGTCCTTGTTAAATGTTTCTTGTATTTTCTCCATTCTATTTCCAAGATTTTAGATCATCTTTATTATCATTAGTCTGAATTCTTTTTCAGGTAGACTGCCTATTTCCTCTTCATTTGTTAGGTCTGTTGGGTTTTTACCTTGCTCCTTCCTCTGCTGCATATTTCTCTGTCTTCCCATTTTGCCCAACTTACTGTGTTTGGGGTCTTGTTTTTGCAGGCTATAGGTTCATAGTTCCCATTGATTTTGGTATCAGCCCAGTGGGTATGTTTGCTTCAATAGGTTGTGTAGGCTTCCTGGTGGAGTGGACTGGTGCCTGTGTTCTTGTGGGTGGGGCTGGATCTTGTCTTTCTCTTGGGCAGGTCTGCATCTGGTGGTGTGTTTCAGGGTGTCTGTGAAAGTATGATTTTAGGCAGCTTCTCTGCTAATGGGTGGGGTTGTGTTCCTGCCTTGAGAGTTGTTTGGCATGGGGCATCCAGCACTAGAGTTTGCTGGCCGTTAGGTGGAGCTGGGTCTTAGCGTTGAGATGGAGGTCTCTGGGAGACCTCTCGCTGATTGACATTATGTGGCGCCAGGAGCTCTCTGGTGGTCCAATATCCTAAACTCATCCCTCCCACCTCAGAGGCTCAGGCCTGACACCAGGCCGGAGCACCAAGACACTGTCAGCCACACAGCTGCCTTGAGTCACACGTACTGTGTCCAGATGGTCTCAACACCACAGTGCTCTCTCAGGGCTGCCTCCTTGAAGTAGCTCCCACTGTGGAAACTGGGCAAAATGCACATCTCAACGATCCAATTTTATTTTAGACATGCATCCATAATTTAAAGGAGCTTTACTTTCAGAGATAATTCTGAGATAAAGTTTTATGTACTCGTTTTTCTCTAATTTTGAATACTTGGTGTAAATACTGAGAATGAGATTAACATTTTTAATTATCTTGAAACGATACATGCACCATGAAAAAAACAAAAAAACAGAAAAACAAATGTTATCCTTCTGGGGACTCTAGGAGTGAATCTCCTTCCTCACTTTATCAGCTTCTGATGGCTGCCTGCATTCCTGGCTCATGGTTCCCAATCCATTTTTAAAGCCAGCAGTGTCACATCTTCAAGTGTCTCTCTAACTGACTTTCCTGCCTCCCTATTTCATTTATAAGGACCCTTGTGACAGCAGATAATCCCACCTAGATAATCCAGGATACTCTCCCCATCTTGAGGTTAGCTGATTAGCAAATTTGACTCCATCTACAGCCTTCATTCCCCTCTGCTGTGCAACTTAACATATTCACAGTTAGACATGCATTCTTTATGTGGCTATTATTCTGCTTATCATGCTCAGAAGGCAGAGGAACCCAGTATCAGTAGTGAATTTTATCTGCCTACTATAAAGAAGTGATGGTCCTTTTCTTGTCAGTTCTTTTAAGGACATTTCCTTTAATGACTGGAAAAGGAGAGATAATGCCAGTGAATTAAAAAAATTCATGTTTTGAAGCTTTTCTTCACAGACTGATTCTTTGAGAAGTTTCATGTAAATAGTTTAAAAGCAATATTTATCTACTGTGATTACTAAAATCTACATATACTCTTAAGGGTTGCAAATTATGAACTTTCACAATACGCTGTAATCATCTTCTGTTTTATGTATGCCTTACTATACCTTAACGTACTTGGCAGTAATGATGCTGCTACTCATTGAGGGGAGAAATAAGCATATATATTGGGTTGCCCAAAAAGTTCGTTTGGGTTTTTCCGTAAGATGTTTCAGAAAATCCCGAACGAACTTTTTGGCCAGCCCAGTATATATGTATGTAAAATTGAATCACTTTGCTGTAGATCTGAAATTATCACAACATTGTAAATCAGGTACATTTCAATAAAAGTTAACAACAAAATAAAGAAAATCCTGGGCAGGCACAAAGTGTACTACTGGCACAGATCTCTAATAAAACTGACTTGGCTTCCAAAAAAAAAAAAAAAAACTTTAACTCTGCATTGTTAGTGCCCTGATTTCTACATTTTTTTTTAATAAAATGAAAAAGCTAAGATATGTTAACATTTTTTTATTCTACATTATTCTTCCTAACACTTGTCAATAAATGCTTAAGAAAATAAGTGTATACCGGCAGCTTCTAAGGAAAAGAAAAGTGTATTGCTTTAAGCCACGATTAACACTTAAAGCATTTTTTATTTAAAGTAATTTTTTACGATTTTAAGATATTATAGTCTCATAATGAAAACATTAAGAGGAATATGGTCTCCTATGATTTACTCTTCCATATTCTTTCTATGAATATAATTTGATACAATCAAATTATATGTAAATTTCTCTGAAGCGTACAGTGATTCAAGTGCATGATTTTGATCACTGCACACTACTAGTATATCCTACTTTATTTAATCATTTTCCTATTAGTATACATTTCAGCGTAGACTAAAATGTTTCAGCTTTTATCGTGCTGCAACAAACAGGGTCAAATTTTTGCCCATATTTGTGACTATTTCCTTAAATTCCTAGAAGTGACGTTACTGATTATAAACAGTTTTAAGGCTCTTGATATATAGTATCAAATTATTTTCAAAAAGCTGTATTAAAGCTTGAAAAAAAATTTTCAAGTACAAAGTAAAAGCACTACATGGAATGTGTCACAAATATCCATTCGGCTTTATACTTATGTGGGATAGTTACTCTTTAACAGTGGATAACAACATCTAGAAATGGGAAGGAAGTCAAAGGCAGCAAAGCAGGGCAAGTAGGTAGGTGAGGCCGAGGGTGAAGAAACAATACAAGCTCTATTAATATACAACATGCTTTGCCTGGCTGTACATTGTATATTGATGATCTGGTTGGGAAGGGAGCCAGAACTGGCTCAAGACTTTTAGTTCCATCATAACCTTTATGGATCTAAAGTAGATGGGTTTGGCATTTAAGGATTACTTGAAAACTATGCTGTTTGGTTTTATAGAGAACATAGCTCTTGAAAACAAATGTAAAATCTGCTCTGAGAATTTAAGTAGTCTTAGAACAACCATATCGTCAAACTAATAGGAGAGAAAAAAAGGAATCCCATATCTGGTGTTAAATATCAAGAGAATACATGGAAACAATTATACTTTATTTTACTAATTCATGTATTCATTCAATCATTTACTCCTTCAACCAATATTCATCAAGCACCTATTAGATGTCAGGCACTGCTCTAAATACTGGGAACATGATTATGAATCAGAGAGGTATGGTTCATATCCTCTTGGAGCTCACAGTTTCACAAGAAAGAAACAGGGTCAACACACCCTATTACGGTGATATCTGTATCTGAGTATCTGAGATTGGTTTTCAAATGAAAACTAAAAGCTAGTTGATTGAACAGAATGAGTTGAAGAATCAAAATGTGAAATGCTTTGCCTAGGGTCACCCATCTAATAACTGTGTCATACTAGAAGTGAGGTCTTCAGACTCTCCACTGATATTTGTGATATTCCACTAATATCAGTTTCCTTAACACCTCTGGACATTCTTTATGAGTGATGAGAATGGTCAGAAAGACCCCTACACATGGGAAAAACTCTTAAAGACCATGGAAACCATATTTTAAACCACAGCATATTTTAGAGTCAGTGTTGGGTTTTTAAGACAAGTATGAAAAGAAAACAAATCGTGCTTTGAAGCTGTCTAACCTTTTAGTAAAAGACATCAAACAGCAATAAGTCTGTGAACATTCCAAGCCATCATTAAAAACTTCAAGTGCTTACTTAGACCACTGGGGGTTTCAAATATGTATTCAACTATGTCAAATAGCACAGAATAGATGAAGCCAAAGCCAAGCTGAAAGGGCTTTCTTTCTGAACTCCATGACACCAGCACTTTCTAATAAATTTTAATGTTAATCAATTGATCCTGATGCCATTTAAGGGACATTGCAAGGAAAAACTAAGTTACAGAGCATTTTTAGCAGAAGATTATCAAGTCTAATTACCAATACTATTCTCATGCATTTGATCAATTTGCTTTCTGTTATAATAACTTCTAAATTTGCTTATTATGTTGACTCTCAAATTCCCATCTCCAGACAACTGCACAGCAGTTGTATACAACGAGCAAATTATGTATACATGATTTGCTTCTTCCACAGGCTTGCAAAGTGATATTTAATTATGCCTCTTTTCTTTAAAAATAGTCAATAACTTGGCTATTTTCTTCTCCCCAAGGAGTTACTCTGTATCTCAGAACAACAAGGAAAGATTTTTTAAATGTAAAGTGCATAAAATAATTACAATCAACTCTCAGTTTTCTATGGTAGGGGAAGGCAGAGATAGCACATATGACTGAAATCCATGGATGTGCCACGCATTTAATTTCAAAAAGCAATTTTGACCTCTCATTTAAACAAAACTGTTATTTGCAGCAAAACTGGTTGATTTGAGCTTTGTCTTTTTGGGAGCCAGCCAGTGGGAAAAGGAGGGAAGACATGAAACAGAAGTATCCTCAAACTTGATAATCCCCAAGGAAATGAAAGTTAACTGTAATCATTTGGCACTGCATAAAGAAAGAATTCCACAGGAAATGTAAACACAGCTAAAACCATCTGATACTTGTTGTTTTTGGATTCTACATGCCCTGTTTAGAGCCAGTATATAGAAAGAGTCATCAGATTTTCTTCACCAAGTCTGTGATTATTTAAAACCAAGTCATGAAGCTACACATTTAGAAGTACTTCCAGGAAATTAAAAAATGAGGATACCATGCTTTACCTCTATATTTCTATGTGCTGACATTAATTGGGCAGCTAAATTGAAGCTGTGCATAAAAAGCAGCTTCTATACTTATGAACAGATTCCAAAAAGTGATTCATAATTCTAATTGTTTTTTAAGTGCAGAGTGATTAAATTTGAATTGTTTTTAAGGTAAGTTTAAGATTGCAATTCCCAAAGCATTTCATTATGTAGAAGTATCCATTGTTCTTACAAACGTTTACATGTTTGAAAGACCTTTAAATAAGGCAGGAAGAAAGAAGAAGGTATGGTCTTCTTTCTGTTGATACCCATTCGACCAAGAATCTTTTTTCAAAAAAGTCAATTTCATCTCTCTGCAGCAAACCTGTTCAGGCATTTAACAACCATGATTAATGAGTGATAAAGATGTTTCAGGAAACACCTTAGGTTGAACAGTGGTTCTCAAAATGTGGTTCTCATAGGCCGGGAACATCAGCTTTATCTGGGTATTTGTCAGACATGCAAAATGTTGGGCCCCACCTCAGGCCTACTGAATCAGAAACCCTGGTTGGAGCCCAACAAGTTGCATTGTAACCAGCCATTTAGGTGATTCTGATGCATATCAGTTTGTGGACCACTCCCTTCAAAGGTCTGACCCCTTGCCACTGTCTCAAAGTTATGAGAGTCTGACAAAACCAGGACTGTTGGAAACATCTGGGAGTTTGCAACAATTTCTACCCATGACTTTTATCATGCTTAGTCTATGAAAGTTTGGAATAAATGTTTAGCCTTCTTCTGAATTAAATTACTAACACATCTGTTGTTAAAACTAATCTTCCAAAGTTTTCCTTTTCAACTTAACCAATCACTTTGCTTCAGCACTTATTGATCACCAGTACAATCTATCAATCTATCAATTACATAGAGTTCAAATTTCACATGTGTATTTCATTTTTGATCCATCACAGAAACCATTACAATATGTGAATGACTAATCTCATTAATGATATTAAAATTTTTAAAAACGCTTTTGGTCATTGTTTTAGTCAGGGTTCTCCAGAGAAACAGAATTAATTAATTAATTACTTTATTTGATTATGGGGTTGGAGAAGTCCCAAATCTGCAGTTGGCAAGCTGGAGACTCACCAGAAATGGTGTAAATTCTAGTCTGAAAGCCAGACCCAAGAAGAGATAATGTTTCAAATGGGGTACTAAAGCAGGCAAAAACACGCCGCAGCTTAAGACAATCAAGCAGGAGGAGTTCCCTCTTACTCAAGAGAGAGTTAGCATTTTTTTGTTCTTTTCAGTTCTTCAACTGTCTGGATGAGGACATTAGGGAGGACAATCTGCTGCTTTACTCAGTCCACCAATTAAGATGTTAATCTTTTCTACAAACACTTTCACAGATACACCCAGAATAATGTTTGACCCAGTATCTGGGCACCCCATGGCTCAGTCAAGTTGACACAAAAAATTAACCATCACTGTCATTTTTAAATTTCTATTTTCATTTCCCACCAGAATTATTTAAACATCCTTACCAATATTTCAAATGCTCATTGTTTCCCTTTTATTGGACATGATGTGGTTAATACTATTCATAAGAGTCCTATGAATGAAGTACAAACATAGTACATTGTAGACACTAAGAAATGACCTGCTGATTTAAATTAAAGTAGCCAATCACTACCACGTAGAACATTGCCGATGTTGGGTAGTCAATGTTCTTTGCTCTATTGTGTACCTTTTATATATAAATAAAACTGTAAGTTAAAAGTTAATAAGGAGATTGGCTTTTTTGCATAGTACTAATTCAACTGGAAATAAATGAAAAATCCATCCAAACAGTAAAGCATTTTGTTTTATATTCATGCTTCTTTTTAAAAAAATTATTTATTATTTATTTTATTTTATTTTTTATTTTTGGCTGCATCCAGTCTTAGTTGTGGCACGAGGGATTTTCCTTGAGGCATGCGGGATCTTTCTTCACAGCGTGCAGGCTCTTCGTTGTGGCGCTCGAGCTTCTCTCTAGTTGTGGTGTGCGGGTTTTTCTCTTCTTTAGTTGTGGCATCCAGACTCCAGGGCTCATGGGCTCTGTAGTTGTGGCACATGGGTTCCAGAGCGCATGGGCTCTGCAGTTTGCAGTATGTGGGCTCTAGTTGAGGTGCGTGAGCTCAGTAGTTGTGGCACGCCAGCTTAGGTGCCCTGTGGCATGTGGGATCTTAGTTTCCTGACCAGGGATCCAACCTGCATCCCCTGCATTGTAAAGCGGATTCTTTACCACTGGACCACCAGGGAAGTCCCCAGTAAAGCATTTTTATTATAGATCGTTGTGCAGCAGAGTGTTTAGTTAATAGACGATTTTGGCATCAAGTAGACTGATCCTAAATCAGAAGAGAACAGGATCTCCTCTAGTTGGAAGGGATTTCAAATATTCAATAGCAAAAGCAAATATTTATGGCATGTCTATCATATGTGAGGTGCCTGATTTTAGGCCCCAGATTCTCCCAAATTAATGCTGCAAAACTAAACATTGTGAATTTGATAGCTAAAAACATGGTAAATACATGTATTCCATACTTTAACACTTTACCTCATCATCATTTTTTTTTTTTTTTTTTTTTTGGCGGTATGCGGGCCTCTCACTGTTGTGGCCTCTCCCGTTGTGGAGCACAGGCTCCAGACGCACAGGCTCAGTGGCCATGGCTCATGGGCCCAGTTGCTCCGCGGCACGTGGTATCCTCCCGGACCGGGGCATGAACCCGTTTCCCCTGCAATGGCAGGCAGACCCTCAACCACTGCACCACCAGGGAAGCCCCCTCATCATTTTTTAATCAATGTGAATCATAAATCCTCTTGCTTCACCTTTGCAATTTATGACTCTAGGATGATGAAGAGAGGTTAGAAGCAATAGTAGTGTGTTTTAAGTAGCAATAGAGGTGTGTTTATCTATGTTTTTCTATTGTGTAATCATTTTAGTAATAGAAACACTTACATAGTGCTTGTTATGTGCCACGCTTTAAGTACTTTGTATATATTAACTCCTTTAAGTGCACAAGCTTAAAAGGGAGGTTTTGTTTATATTCTAGCACACAAATGAAGCAAATGTGGCACAAAGAGTTGAGTAAGTAGTCTGAAGTCACACAGCTAGAAAGCAATAGAAGAATGATTTGTACCTTGCAGCCTGGCTCCAGGCTCATGCTATTGACCGTGGTGGCCCACAGCACAGTAGCAGAGACTATCCAGTGACCTGGTGAACTGGGAATGAATATGTACTGAGAAAAACCAGACACCATACAAAAACAAGCAAAATTAATTCCTATAAAGAAAATGAAATTAACTTTGAGCTAGTAAAATGAATTCCTCCTTTCTACGATACCAAATTACAAGGACTTTTTGTTTGCTTCACATGCATAAAACCTTACATAGGAAACCATAAACAAGACAAAAAGACAAAAAGACAACTCTGAGATTGGGAGAAAATATTTGCAAACAAAGCCACTGATAAGGGATTAATCTCCAAAATATACAAACAGCACATGCAGCCCTATATCAAAAAAATAAACAACCCAATCAAAAAATGGGTGGAAGACCTCAATAGACATTTCTCCAAAGAAGACATACAGATGGCTGAGAGGCACACGAAAAGATGTTCAACATCACTAATTATTAGAGAAATGCAAATCAAAACTACAATGAGGTATCACCTCACGCTGGTCAGAATGCCCATCATCAAAAAAATCTACAAACAGGGCTTCCCTGGTGGCGCAGTGGTTGAGAGTCTGCCTGCTGATGCAGGGGACACGGGTTCGTGCCCTGGTCCAGGAAGATCCCACATGCCACGGAGCGGCTGGGCCCGTGAGCCATGGCTGCTGAGCCTGTGCGTCCGGAGCCTGTGCTCTGCAGCGGGAGAGGCCACAGCAGTGAGAGGCCCGCAT
>NW_006794161.1:3484121-3518760 GCF_000442215.2 Lipotes vexillifer | reverse complement strand
ATCTACAAACAGTAAATGCTGGAGAGCGTGTGGAGAAAAGGGAACCCTCTTGCACTGTTGGTGAGAATGTAAATTGATACAGCCACGATGGAGAACAGTATGGAGGTTCCTTAAAAAACTAAAAACAGAACTACCATATGACCCAACAATCCCACTCCTGGGCATACATCCTGAGAAAAACCATAATTCAGAAAGACACATGTACCCCAATATTTGTTGCAGCACTATTTACAATAGCCAGGACATGGAAGCAACCTAAATGTCCATCAGCAGAGGAATGGATAAAGAAGATGTGGTACATATACACAATGGAATATTACTCAGCCATAAAAAGGAAGGAAATTGGGTCACTTGTAGAGATGTGGATGGACTTAGAGACTGTCATATGGAGTGATGTAAGTCAGAAAGAGAAAAACAAATATCATATATTAACACATGTGTGGAATCTAGAAAAAATGGTACAGATGAACCTATTTGCAAAGCAGAAATAGAGACACAGATGTATGGACACCAAGGAGGGAAGGGGGAGGTGGGATGAACTGGGAGATTGGGATTGACATATATACACTGCTATATATAAAATAGATAACTATTGAGAACCTGCTGTATAGCACAGGGAACTCTCCTCAGTGCTCTGTGGTGACCTAAATGGGAAGGAAATCCAAGAAAGAGGAGATATATGTATGCAAATAGCTGATTCACTTCACTGTACAGCAGAAACTAGCACAACATTGTGAAGAAACTATACCCCAATTAAAAAAAAAAAGTACTTATGAGTCTTGCAGTAGCAATTGCCTTCTATGAGTAAACCTTTAGAAATCCTTTTGACCTATGTAATATAGTTAGATCATTGCAATAATTCTGGGAAGCACTCCTCTCATTTTAGAAATGAGAAAACATGCTTAGGGAAGTTAAGAAACTGGGTAAGACACGAGTTCAGACCTTTCTGTGCCTGAAACAGCCAGAGTTCCTTCTACCCACCGCCTCAACAGTGAAAATTTACTCATTGGGTCACATTGTATGCAGAATTTATCCTCAAGATCCTTAAGCATAAACACATTTCCTTAACTAAACTGTTAAATATAGAAATAGAAACTACAAATTGACAAAATCAGAGATTATACTAAACCACCTGATGCTAAAATCCAAGGGAACAAATTAAAAAAAAAAAAATCCAGACAGTTATTACAGTTTGTCTAGTATAATTAATATAAGTTTAAGACTAAAGGAACTGAAACTGCTTATTTTGAATTATATTTCAAATATATATATGAAAAGATTTGGAGGGAAAAAGTAAATGATTTGGCATGTTCCTGAAATACAAATAGCTCCTAAGGAAAGAGGGTAATCATGTTTAAAATTTTAATGAAGAAGGAAAAAAATTTGGACAAAGTTTGCTCTCTTAGATTAGATTGAACTGACACATCATTATCTTTATCTCTTGTAGTATTTACTTTCAGCAGTATAAATATGGGTCAAAAGGCCCCAAATTTTAGACGGCTATCAGTAAATACATATGACCTAGTAGTTAAATATAGTATTGCTGGAGATTACCTCAAAGAAGCAAAGACACATCCATTATTTTTGTAATCGGTTCCCTCAAACAAAATTTATCAAATTGATGCAATTTCCAGACAATGAAAAGAGCTAAAGGTCTTTTCATGCCTATGAAAAGGGGCTTTCTTGAGGATATGTGATTTCATACAGTGAAAAAGGAATAAGAAAGTAAGAAAATGAATGACTGAGAAACAGGAAGTTCAAGCTAGTGAAGGCAGGCAGAAGGGAGGAAGAAGAAAGGAAGGAGAGAGAGAAGAGAGGCTATTGACTTAGATTGCCGTAGATGTTTATTCCACCAAGATGCAGAATTTAAAAGCATCAAAGAGAAGGAGTAAGCTTTGTTCCAGTGTTACAGATATATACATTTGTGTATATATACACACACATATATGTATATGAATATATGCATGTTGTTATAATATGAAATTTAATCTGAATCTTACCTAAGAATTCCTACACTGCCTCCCCACAGATGAAGTGATATATGTGAAATCCATTTATAAATTGTAAGGCACTAGACATACAGGACAAGTAATAAATCATGATCTCCATAGGCTGTAAACAACTCTGCATTTACAACCATCGTCATTCTTGTTTTCCAAAAGGAAATGAAGTTTAATTAGAGGAGCAGAATATTGTCAGTGGTGTACCTGAGGAAAAGATTACAGGATTCATCCAAAAATCAACTAGTGTTATATACAAATTGACTTAGTTCCCTCTTCAAACTATAAATAAGTTTACAGATCACATTTGTTCCTTCTGAATCAAGAATATGGTGTATTTCAGAACATGAGTTAGAAGTTTTAAGGATACTGTTTTCACTAATTCTAAGCCACTAGTGACCTGCAAGCTATGGGTAAGGGCAATGTCAATATCAATACCACCTATTCAGTAATAAAAAGTATATGCAATAAAATAAAAAATTAGAAAAGTAATATTCTCACAAAATCCTATTATAAAAAATGAGGTAATTTCTCTTCCAAATGATTGTATGGTCCCAAAAGATACAGTTCCATTATAGAAACACATTTAAACAAACATAAAGCTAAATGAATTCATAATATGCTGCTTCTGCTACGGCAGAATAGAATAAAAGGAGAATAAGAGGGGGAAAAAACCCTAATGCTCAAGACTTGAACAAATAAGATTAGATTCTCACACTACTTTTTTGATGATTTAGGCCTTTCCCAATTTAAGAAGATACCTCACATTTCGGAGTGTTTGTTATTCCGTCCACTCCAGGAATTACTCTTTTCATTTTGAAGAGCTGTTGTCTTGGAAAAGCCAACTTACAAAATTAATTATTCTCTAAGACCATCTTTTACATTTTAAAGTATGTATCTGTGTGTTCATTATTGCTAAAAAAGCAAGATTTAAAAGATAAGCCACAGAGATTGTTTCATCCCAATCCAGTGTCACAATTTAGTTTAACACATAGTATTTTACTGATACAGTTTTAAAAAACAGGTGTTTTTGTTTTTTATAAGGCAGAGATATTATATTATCCTTAATCATTCCTATATTCCTTAGAGAAATATGATTTTGTGATTAACAGGGGTATTACAATAATACTAGAGTCAATGTATTTTAATTTTGTCTTAGTCTTTTTAGGATAACAACCATCCTAATAATGAATATGTATTTGGTAGCTTGCCAAACATACTGAGGCATTTCTTACTAAACAAAACATTCTCTTGCTTCAGAATTATATGCTCTATGTAGTACTCAAAGTAGGGGACCAAAAGGAGTGATAGGCTTTTAGTTTAGATCCTTAATATAATTTCCCCAGGTTTGAAGTAACAAAACTCAGTTTAGAGAAGTTTTCTCAACGTTTTCTTTAGCTTCCCATTACTCATTCCCTTCTTCATTCTTCTCTCACATTTCATCCTTTCTTTAAAAGTAGCATTATCAACAGGAAAATACAAGGTGAGCTCTGGGGAGAAATATTCTCCTTCCCTGCCCCTCCCCATCATTTAAGGCCTACTTTGACCATAGCCCTAAGTAAATCACATTTACAGTGTAGTAATAAATATCAAAGTCATACCATTTTGTTATCTGTGTGTGCTATTATTTATCAGCTGTACTGATCTGGCTCTATTATGCCTGTTCACACACTAGTATATGCCATACTTCTTTTTTAATTTAATTTTTATTTTATATTGGAGTATAGTTGATTTACAGTTGTGTTAGTTTCAGGTGTACAGCAAAGTCATTCAGCTATACATATACATATAACCATTCTTTTTCAGATTCCTTTCCCATATAGGTTATTACAGAATACTGAGTAGAGTTCCCTGTGCTAGACAGTAGGTCCTTGTTGATTATCTATTTAATATATAGTAGGCTGTATATGTTCATCCCAAACTCCTAATTTATCCCTCCCGCTGACCTTTTCCTTTTGGTAACCATGAGTTTGTTTTCGAAGTTTGTGAGTCTGTTTCTGTTTTATAAATAAGTTCATTTGTATCATGTTTTTTAGATTCTTGCATATAAGTGATATCATATGATATTTGTGTTTCTATATCTGACTTATTTCTCTTAGTATATAATCTCTAGGTCCATCCACGTCACTGCAAATGGCATTATTTCATTCTTTTTTATGGCTGAATAATATTCCATTGTAATACATACCACATCTTCTTTATCTATTCTTCTGTCAGTGGACACTTAGGTTGTTTCCATGTCTTATCTATTGTAAATAGTGCTTCAATGAACATTGGGGTGCATTTATCTTTTCAAATTATGGTTTTGTCCAGATATATGCCCAGGAGTGGGATTCCTGGATCATATGGTAGCTCTGTTTTTAGTTTGTTAAGGAACCTCCATACTGTTCTCCATAGTGGTTGTACTAATTTACATTCCCACCAACTGTGTAGGAGGGTCCCCTTTTCTCCACACACTCTCCAGCATTTATTGTTTGTAGACTTTTTGATGATGGCAATTCTGACTGGTGTGAGGTGATACCTCATTGCAGTTTTGATTTGCATTTCTCTAATAATTAGCAATGTTGAGCAACTTTTCTTGTGCCTTTTGGCCAACTGTATGTCTTCTTTGTAGAAATGTCTGTTTAGGTCTTCAGCCCATTTCTTTTTTTTTTTTATTTTATTTTATTTTTTAACATCTTTATTGGGGTATAATTGCTTTACAATGGTGTGTTAGTTTCTGCTTTATAACAGAGTGAGTCAGTTACACATATATATATGTTCCCATATCTCTTCCCTCCATCCCATTTCTTGACTGTTTTTTTTTTTGTTTTTTTTTGATATAGAGCAGCATGAGCTTTTTTTTTTTTTTTTTTTTTCCTTGCGTTATGCGGGCCTCTCACTGTTGTGGCCTCTCCCATTTGCGGAGCACAGGCTCCGGACGCGCAGGCTCAGTGGCCATGGCTCACGGGCCCAGCCGCTCCGCGGCATGTGGGATCTTCCCGAAACGGGGCACGAACCCGCGTCTCCTGCATCGGCAGGCGGACTCTCAAGCACTGCGCCACCAGGGAAGCCCAGCATGAGCTATTTCTATATTTTGGAGATTAATTCTTTGTAGGTTGCTTCGTTTGCAAATATTTTCTCCCATTCTGTGGGTTGTCTTATCGTTTTGTTTATGGTTTTCCTTTGCTGTGCAAAAGCTTTTGAGTTTAATTAGGTCCCATTTGTTTACAGTAAGTGTCTTACATATGAACCTTCAAGTTGTGAACTTTCAAACATGTGAACATGCGTTCCATCAATGTCAGGTGTGAGTGAAATTACAGCTTACTGTAATTGCTGACAATCCTCAGCTCTACCATCTCCCACCTCCTCTCCCTCCTCTAGTCAGTAACTCTTCTTGCCTGTTCACTTGATGCCAACCCCCATATGCCAGCTGTTGTACTGTACTACTGTACTTTTCAAGGTACTGTACTGTAAGATTAAAACTGTTTTGTTTTGTTTTTATGTATTATCTGTGTGGAAAGTATTATAAACCTATTACACTACAGTACTCGATAGCCAATTGTGTTAGTTCGGTACCTAAGCTAACTTTGCTGGACTTATGAACAAATTGGATTTACGAACGCTCTCTCAGAATGAAACTCATTCGTACTTAGGGAACTTACTGTATTTTTGCTTTTATTTTCATTACTCTAAGAGGTGGATCCAAAAAAGATCTTGCTTCGATTTATGTCAAAGAGTGTTCTGCCTATGTTTTCCTCTAAGAGTTTTAGAGTTTCCCTCTAAGAGTGTCCAGCCTTACATTTAGGTCGTCAATACATTTTGAGTTTATTTTTGTGTATGGTGTTAGAGAATGTTCTAATTTCATTCTTTTACATGTAGCTGTCCAGTTTTCCCAGCACCCCTTATTGAAAAGACTGTCTTTTCTCCATTGTATATTCTTGCCTCCTTTTTCCTAGGTTAATTGACCATAGGTACATGGGTTTATTTCTGGCCTTTCTATTCTGTTCTGTTGATCTATATTTCTATATGCCAGAAACATACTGTTTTGATGACTGTAGCTTTGTAGTATAGTCTGAAATCAGGGAGTCTGATTCCTACAGCTCTGTTTTTCTTTCTCAGGATTGCTTTGGCTATTTGGGGTCTTTTTTGTTTCTATACAAATTAAAAAAAAATTTGTTCTGGTTTTGTGAAAAGTGCCATTGGTAATTTGATAGGGATTGCCCTGAATCTATAGATTGCCTTGGGTAGTAGAGTCATTTTGACGATACTGATTCTTTCAATCCAACAACATGGTATATCTTTCCATCTGTTTGTGTCATCTTTGATTTCTTTCAACAGCACCTTACAGTTTTCAGAGTACAGGTCTTTTTGCCTCCTTAGGAGGTTTATTCCTGGGTATTTTATTCTCTTTAATTATGCCATACTTTTATATAAAAGCTTTATTATGTATAACATAAATGTATGAATGGCTATCTGTCTCTATTTTGTAATACCATAAGTTACATTTACCAATGAATTTTATTTATTTATTTTTTTTTTGCAGTACGCGGGCCTCTCACTGTTGTGGCCTCTCCCGTTGCGGAGCGCAGGCTCAGTGGCCATGTCTCACGGGCCCAGCCGCTCTGTGGCATGTGGGATCCTCCCAGACTAGGAGGGCACGAACCCGTGTCCCCTGCATCGGCAGACAGACTCTCAACCACTGTGCCACCAGAGAAGCCCCATACCAATGAATTTTAAATGGCATATATTAAAGTGGCTTTTTAAAATACTTTCTTACCTTTAAATTAAAGAAAGATTTTAAAAATGAAAGCACTGTTTAATAAGTATGGTACTGGAGAAAATTAGTTTAAATCAGTTAGGCATACAGTTATGTGGAATTTAGCTTGTTTCATCAACCAATTACTATGTCTAAGACACTGAATGTAAGAATTTGTGTTTGATGGTTACCACTTGCAATCTCATCTGTTTTTCTGTTTTTGTTTTGAAATGGGAAATATTTTCATAGGAACTATTATGGATTTACTGGGGATTCTTCTCTTAGAAAGTTAGAACATTTTGGCATTTATGACATCATCTTCTCCAATCCTCTGATTTTACAAATGAGAAGTATGGTATCCAGAGATGTTAAATGAGTTGCTTAAAATTAATGCTGTTTGTTGTCCCTCACAGTCAAGCAGAGGGCCTAGGACTCTGCCTGATATAGAATCTGGGAATGAGGGGTATGTTAGAAGGAAGGGCTGGTCTGTGACATCATGGCACAAACATCAAAGACAGAACCAGTGCCTGAGTCTTGGCCATTGGCAGACTTGGGAAGGATGGGAATCTTCCAAGCAAGGGACAAAAGAAGGTACTATATTCAAGTTTAGCTTGAAAATTGGAAAACTTGGAGCCCACTATTGGAGGAGGCAGCACTGATGACGTTTTTGATTATGATACACTCAGGCATGAAAAGGTTTCCTTATTCTTTAACTAATCAACATTTTGCCCAGTCTCCACTCTAAGTAATCTCTCCCTTTGTTTGCAGAGTTTTTATTATTTGTGTCATTCATTTATAGTGGGACTATACTCATTTGTAAAATGATGAGTTTTGCCCAAGATAGCCTTGGTTAATACCTGTTGTCCTTGTGCATAATTATTAATACAGCCCCCTCCTTTTCCAAAATGTCATGGTTTGGGATAATAAGTTATATGGTTGCCCAATTCATGTAGCATCAATTTTTTTTTTTTTTTTTTTTTTTTTTTTTTTGCGATATGTGGGCCTCTCACTGTCGTGGCCTTTCCCGTTGCCGGATGCGCAAGCTCAGCGCCCATGGCTCACGGGCCCAGCCGCTCCGCGGCATGTGGGATCCTCCCGGACCGGGGCACGCACCCGTATCCCCTGCATCGGCAGGCGGACTCTCAACCACTGCGCCACCAGGGAGGCCCATGTAGCATCAATTTTTTATTGCCTTTCCCTTTTGGTAATTTCTTCAGGTGTCTCTACCTAATAATGACCATGCAATTTATAAACTCCATGAAGAGAGGGATATGAGTAGCATGATTAGGTAAGGTTAGTTAGGGTTGTGCTCATTTAAGATTTTAATATCTTTCATAGATAACATTTTATATATATATATATATATATATATATATATATATATCACCTAAGCTAATCTATTATCTTGCTCAGTACCTAGACCATGATTGCATGTAGTGGATACTTAATTTTTTTCTATTGATTTGAGTGATAAGATGCCAAAGTTCTCATCAATATAAAGTCTTACTCAATCATGGGACAGTTAAATAATCAGAGTTTTTATATGAACTCACTGCATGGATTTTAACCCTGTTGCCAAAATGACTATAGGAAATAAGAAGTGAAAAGGCTGGAACATTTGATTTATCTCCTTATGATACTTATGGAATTTATCATTATAAAATATAGAGAATATTGTAAGAAATAAAAAGGGGGGACTTTTTATTCCACTTTTAAAATGATCCCTATCCTTCCCACCAAAATAAATACTCCAAGAGAGTAACCTCTCTAATCTAATGATGTAACTGCTAAATTTTCAAGCTAAAGCAATTTACATTTAAAAATACCATTTCATTCATATATTCCTGTTTAACTACTAAAAAATGACATGGTTAGACTAATAATGAGGAGATAAATGTATCTACATTACCCTTACCCTACCCTCACTCATTAAATTCTATGAAATTCTACTGTTAGAATTTCAGTTCAGATGTCACTTCAATTGTGCATCCTTCCATCTTGACTCTTTTTTCCTTCTCTCCATACCCCCCTCCTTCCCAGAAGCGTCAGGTGTCCTACTTCTGTATTCTTACAGTACCTTTTACATATTGATATTATAACACTTACCACATTGTACTGTAGTTGTTCATATACCAATCCTCCCCATTAAACTGATTTTCTAGGAGTCAGAAACCAAATCTTTTTCATCTGTTAATTCCCAGTATCTAGCCCTATGCCTGGAACACAGCCTGCTTTTAGTAAATATATGTTAGACAAATGAATCAATGATTCAGACATTTAAAAAAAGTTTATATCTGAATGTTAAGTAAATTTTCTGTATAAAAGAAGTTACAATTTTAAATGAGTGCAGCACTAACCCAACAGTGATATACACACTATTTACAAGGTTTGTATTAAAGAGAGATCCTTTCAAATACACAAGGTGCTCATAATCACAAAGTCATTATGCTGAAGAACAAATGATTTCCAAACAAAAAATGCTATCCTTCAATTTAAGCTTACAAAAGACAGAAGGAAGCACGTGCAGCAGTTTGAAGCAATGCAATGGAACCATTAAAACCTAGGAAGCAAGACCAATGAAGGGAAACTGTGTTCAGAGATAAGGTGTTTTCGTTTTAATGAATCCATAAGGAAATTGGGCCCTAGATCAGGACTCAGATGCATCAGTTCTTTCTACATGTTGCCGATCACAAAAGCAATCAACCAAGCAAACAACTCAACACAGTCAGCATGGGCAGTTTAGCTAAGCAACCAGTGAAAAAAATCAGTCAAACTGGTGGCTAGACATTAAGAAAACCGGATCAAAAGCAAAGAGTGGGATTGAGATTTTCTTTTCATCAATCTTTCTATTCTACACATATAAAGACATAAAACAAAAATAACTGGAGATGTGTATTTGATGGCTTTTTCTAGCCATAAGTTATCACAGACCTCTCTGGATGACTGTGCCACACAACCTGAAAAATAATAAGGTGCTTACAGTTCCCCAGTGTCTTTAGACTGACAGAAATAGCCTAGGAACCATTAACATGGATTAATGTTTATGTACATAACCTTCTATGTATACACAATCTTCTGCAATTATTATTTGTGTATACATAGCATGTATTGCAATGGAGTATAGTGAGTTATCATTATATTCTTTCCCACTAATTGAACGCTAGGGTTCTTTAGGGGACGAACATAAGTGTGGTCACCCTCAAGAGAAACGTGCTCTCTCTTAGGTCTGGGGCTTGTAAAAGTGGGAGGTGGGTGTGATAAAGGGATAACAGCAAGTTAGAAAGTATATATTTTCCAAAATGCTAACTAGCCTCTTAGTGTTCACATATCAGTACTAGAAGGGGCGATTTGAGACCACTTTCTACTTCTAGATAGGATTATATCCATAACATTTCTAATAAGAGGGGTAATCCTATTCTTAATATCCTCCAAAGAAGATTTAAAAGTTTCATTTGTAACCTGTGCCTGAGTTCTGACAACACTTATAGTCAAGTCATTCTTTGTAGAGCTGACCTAAATCCCTCTTAACCCAGTAGGAATTCATTTCCTCTGTGTGCTCCTTAGAGGAGCAAGCTTATCACCTTCTTCCATATAGTCTTTCAGATACTTGGCTATTAAGTCTTGCGTCTAGAGAAGGCCTGAGAGGGCTGGGATAAGCACTAAGCTCAATGGATCTTGATACAGGCCTATGCCTGGAGGGTGGTCCTAAAAGTGACTCAATTCTCAGGGACCTCACAGTGACAAGCCACAGCTGAGGCAGAGGGACTGCATGGGATTATCTCATCAGGGGTGCTACTGGCATCCTGGACAGGAAAATTCTTTGTTGGTGGGATTATCCTGCTCATTGCAGGACATTTAAAATGCCTGCCCTCATAACACCAACCCCACTAAATGCTAGTAGCATGCACTCTCCAGTCACTGCGGCAACCAGAAACACATTCTCCATCTCCACATTTCCCAGGTCCCTCATAGTGGAGTGAAACTGCCCCTGTTTCTTTGAGACCTACTGGACAATAACCACTAGATTTACATTAATCAATTGGGTTACAACCAAATGGTTCATAGGTGCATATACACACACATAAAGTCAACATTTTTCTTTGGTACATTCTAAATAGACTTGTACATCTTTGTCTCCATATTCTAGGTCTGTTACAAGCCAGAAAGGATAAAGTTAATAATAGTGATTACTGTTGCTTACTAATTATCTATTATCCATCATATTCTCTGTTTGCCATTTTGCATGAGTTACATTATTTAATACTTAAGAAAACCATATTTAGGAAGAATCAATATCGTCATTTTAAACACAAAGAAAATGAGGATCAGAGACAGCCACGAACTTTTTTAAAGTCATCCAGATGAGAATTAAAAGGACCAAACTGACATCTTTCTAACTCCAAAGTCCTTGCTATTTTCAGAATATCAGTCTGCTGTATATGTTGTCATATATTTATATATGTGGGTCCCATGCACGAGAAAAAGGTCTGACTGGAAGATAATAGTACACATGTGACAGGGGGTGTCACAAACATGAATAAGGTCACTCAGACTTGAGATAGTGAGGGGAGAAGATAGCCAGGGACAGCACCATAGGAAAAATAGCAAGAGGAGTGGAGTCGGGGAAAGGGGAAGAGAAATTTTCATAAATGTATTTCTTTTGAAAGCTTGAGGTATTAATTGGGAAACTTCAGAATCACAACCTACATAAGACAGAATAATTACACTAATGTCTTACTAGAGTGGTAAAGATGTTTAAAGGGATAGTCTATAGAGCAAAGAGAGAAATGTAATGACCAAGTAAGTGTTTTTAAAAACTCCCTGTAATCATAACAATTTCTTCTACTTTGACTCAAGAGGTACCATCTGATTCTCAGCACATTAACATACTAATTCTAAAATGGTAGGAATTGTATACGCTGCAAATGCTAGTAACAGTCTCTATTTCTGTCTCCCAAAAAATAAATATTATGCTTTAGGAAATCAAATTTTGGAGTCAAATTATACATGAACCTGCTCAATGTTTTAGATATGTAAACATGAAATGCTTAACCTTTCTTTCTCAGGAAAAACTTAGGGTTTTTAAATTTTATTGATGACCTCTTAAAAGGGCTTTTACTTTCCACATGATATTAAAACAAAAGGAGGAAGATAAAAACCAACCCAGATTTTTGATTTTTAAAACTCTTTTGCTTCATTGTATGGTTAGTACTCTTTTCAACCACTTTAAATCTTTTGTGGCTGAAAATTATAAGAAAATAGTAAGTATTTAAGAAAATAAAACAATAAGTAAATTACTGAGGGGATACTGGTAAAATCTGAGAGAATTCACTTGCAATAAATTTAGGATTGAATATGTGGAAGGAAATATGGACAGGAAGTACTGACCAGTTTGTCTAGAAAAGGATTCATGAAAAAAAGCATTAGTGATAAAGTTGGTTGTGGAGGACTTAAAATCTGAGTCTTGAACCCTTAAGAAGGGCCACTGAAGCTTTGTGAGCATAGTAGTGACTCTTGATAGTCTGGTCCATAGTAAAAGTTATATAATAAGGAGGACTTATTTGGAGGCTATTACAATAGTGCTAGAAGACGATACTCAGGTGGAAAGAGCTAATAGAAAAGAGGAAGAACACAGTTTGCATAAGAATCAGGATGGTCAGGGCCATGGAGGGCAAGGGAAGAGGGCCTTTGAGGAAAGATGCCAAGGGTTGAGAATGAACAATTAAGAAGTGGCAGGGCTTCCCTGGTGGCGCAGTGGCTGAGAGTCCGCCTGCCGATGCAGGGGACACGGGTTCGTGCCCCGGTCCGGGAAGATCCCACATGCCGCGGAGCGGCTGGGCCCGTGAGCCATGGCCGCTGAGCCTGCGCATCCGGAGCCTGTGCTCCGCAACGGGAGAGGCCACAACAGTGAGAGGCCCGCGTACCACAAAAAAGAAAAAGAAAGAAGTGGCAGAAGGGCTTCCCTGGTGGCGCAGTGGTTGAGAGTACGCCTGCCGATGCAGGGGATGTGGGTTCGTGCCCCGGTCCGGGAAGATCCCACATGCCGCGGAGTGGCTGGGCCCGTGAGCCATGGCCGCTGAGCCTGCGCATCCGGAGCCTGTGCTCCGCAACGGGAGAGGCCACAACAGTGACAGGCCCGCGTACCGCAAAAATAAAAAAGTGGCAGAGGAAAAGTCATTAGATTATTGATCAGGGGGTCAGTGGCAAGCTTTGAGAAATTACACAAGGACTTTGGGAAAATGGAAGTAGAAAAGAGATACAACTTTAGATCACTGGCTAGCCACCTTGGTTTCCTAATGCTGTTTTAATGAACTTAGCATTGATTCTATGTGCTAAAATCTGCAAGCATGGACTATTCTACAAATAAAGTGTTTCTCGTGTCCTCATGTTTACTTTGTCCTACATTCCAGGCACTACACTTACTCTCAACCCTTTGACTATTAGAAATCCATACCCCATCCCTAACCACGAGATCACTCATCTTTTAACATGAGCCTATTGCTCTGCAGTGTCCTCCTTGGGGCTGTTACTGAAATTAATATTTCATTCTCTGTGGCTGAAAATAGTACACTGTAATTTTAAGACTAATACAACAGCCAACAAAGACTGATTATTGCCTGGCTTTTGTTTTGGGGAAAACATATTTTAGATCTTTAAGAGTTAAACTTACTAATAATTTTAAACAAAATAATTCTTATTCTTAATAACAGGGCTTCTCCTAATGATATAATAGAAGGGGCAGAGTTCACAGCTCTGAGTCCCCTAATCATGTAAGAGTTTGTTTTTTTACAGCCTTCATGCCAGATCCTCTTTCTGGGCTGGCTAAGCCCAACACAGTGCTAGAATAATATGAATCCATTATGTCATCCTCAAAATACTAAATGGCCAAAACCAAACAGAAAAACAAAGGTAAAAGTGAACTTGTATTTCATTCATTATCAACTGATATTTTCCAAATACATTTCGTCCCATGAACTGGACCCTGTATTTTTTTTTAAAGCACCTAAGTTATGGTAACCCTTTTAAGAAAGTATCAGGAGGATAATTAGTGACTTTCAGGCTTGCTGTGTAAAGTTAGGGATCACAGCCCATGATTCCCTCAATTAACACTCACTTGCACTCACCCCCAAAATATAAAACAGGGAATGCTTTGGGTCACAAGGAATTTCTTTTGTAAGATTAGATGGGAAGCAGATTCTTTGATCTCTACAGAGAGCCAATTATGTACCCTAAATGAAGGCTCTTTTGGAATCACAGGTTTAAGTTTCACTTAAATTGTCTAGATCTATAAAAGAAACACTTATGAATACAATGTCTTTATTAGTGACAAAGTAAAATTCACATTACTTTGGAAAAGGTAAAATTCAAGTTACCTTGAGAATTCTTGTTCATATTTACTTCTGTATCATGAAATAGAGGTGAATGGATAGTCAAGAAATGAAATGAAAATAAAATGGAGATATATGAAAAAGAGTCAGCTTTTCAGCTGCTTTCAGGAAAAAAAAATAGTTTTGTTTTTGTTTTGCTGAAACTTTAAAGATATAGCTATGATATGTTTCGCATAACTAATACTCAGTATCCGTGTTCCACAAATATGTAGGATTATTGAGAAGTTCTACCTTGGCTGGACAAAGAAATTTCAGAGCAATGGCAAATTATGCATGTGAACGCAGGTAATTAGTGAACAAAGGCCATTACTACAATATTATATTTTCAACATACAGAAGAGACTGTGGTACCAATACAGTTATAATTCATAGTCACATGCTTTCTCATACTACATTTATGAGACTGCATATAGCGGGATTGATTTTATATATAAAGCATACCTGCTGGATGGATATACCATCTCAGCCTTAAATGTTTCTGTCAAAGAAGTTTTCACAGTGTTGTCCCCTGACACCTGATCTTAATACCTCCTCCTACCTTCTGTTCTCATATAGCACGTTTTAAAACTTTTTTTTAAAAAAGTCTTTTCTAATGTTGAGCCTCACATCATTTATTCCTTGCAGAGCTCAAAGCTGTCACCTCAAGACCTGCCCTTTTTGGTAATGAGAATAATTGATTTCTGTCCCAGTGTATATTTCATTGTGTAATCTGGATCATTCTCAAGTGTCCCTTAGTTTTCTTTCTTTTCCTTCAGACTGAACATATCTAGTTAGGTTCACCTTTTCTGACAAGCCTTGTTTTCTAAACATTTTATCACTTTGTTTCTCTGCACTCCCTTCCATTTGTCATTGTCCTTTTTTTTTTTTTGTAACAGCCCCACATAAGTGAAATCCTCTAGAGGGCATTTTAGCGGTAGCCAGAGAAACAGAAGATTTTTTTTTTTAATTTACATTCTTCCAAGTATGTCATGATATACTGAAGATGAACTGTGATCTTCAAATAAACATGAATGTATAAAAAAAGCAACAGGATGGAGTTAAGACTCTTCCCCCATTGTCCTCCCTCTCTTCATTTGATCTCTTTTTTAAGATTTAACTGAATGCCTTTACAAGTCATTCTTCTTACTTTGGAGGGTGGCCTACTGAAAGGTATCCACTCCGGTGACCTATCTAAGAACTCTAAATGTCTTCTGACACTTTCTCTGCCACCTAAGTGTAAACTTCCTCCTTCCTTCCACCCCTATCACTGTGCCCACCTCCCAGTCAGTCCTTCCTCATTAATATTAGCATGAGAAGTCACCTGTGTAATTTGTGTCCCCGTAACAGTCAGACAGAGGTAAACTGTATGTTTACATGTGTTTTCATCACAGGCTTCTCCCCATCCCAAGTTACAGCTGTTAGCTTTCCAAAGGAGAAGGAAGAAATCGAGGGATAAATGAAGAACCTTACAGATGGAATCATGGTTGAAGGCCAGCTGGATTTATGTCTCTTTATCCATAATGTGATCTAAGGCTACTGAATATTCAAAATATTGTTGAACTGAGGCTATGTTTCTGAAGAAGAAAAGACTTAGCTCCCTACCTATCGAGGGAGGGCTAAGATAAAAGAGAGAAATTAGCTTTATTCTGTGTAACCCCAGGAGGCAGAAGGCACAAGGCAGCAAGCACATACTAGCTCAGTTAAAGGAAGGCCTTCCTAATAATGGGGGGTCGGGAGGGTGTTCAAAGAAAATGTTTGCATCACTAGCAGCATTCAAACAGGGGCTGAGTGAGATTGGCTACTGTGAGGTGCAGATGGAATTTATAAATTAACCTGGAGATTGGGCTGAATCAGTGGTTTCCGAACGTTGGTACTCAGTCTAGCTGTATCATCCAGGTGCTTAGTTAAAAAAGAAATTCTGAATCTTCACCCCCAACTATGACTCAGAATCCTTGTAGGTAAGACTGAGGAAATTGTTATTTAACACGTGCCCATATGAATGTCTGAGCACAGCCAGGTTTACATCTTACTTCTAAGTCGAGATGACTTCTGAGATCCCATCTAACCTAGAGCTTCTACTGCTATCCTGATTAAACTATTAGGAGTTGAATGTATCATGTGACTCACCCCTGCTTTGATTTTTGTTATGCCAACTATTTGGGTCCCTAAGCCCCCTTGTTAAGGAGCTAAATATAGTCACATGGAGATAAATTATGGCTTAAAATACATGTTATAGCATATTGGTAACTTCCTAATGAAAATGTTAATTCCTGAAAATTAGAAATGCTAGGCATAATTTTTAAACATGTGGAAAATGGAACCCACAGGAGAAACAGACTCTCAGCTCAGCAGGAACTGGCCCCACACCTACATCATTTCCCAGTACCTTATCCAATGTGTAGCACAGAGATGTTGTCTAATAAATATATGTTTAACATATTAATAAGCAATTTAATTTAAACGGGTACTATTACATCCAGGTGCTCTGGATAACAGCTGAAGGAAAAACTGTGAACACCTAAAGTGCAAAACGGATTTATATTCACATGTTAAACAAGTGTGGGACTCACAAATAAAAACAGTATGTGCATTGCAGTTAGCACACTGAAGAGCATGTAGCTTTGAAAAAAATCTTATATTTATTGAACCTCTTATGGATTGATTCATATCCAGTCTCATTTAGCAAAGGCTTTGAGGCAGCTATAAAAATTACCCAATGTAATGATATGAGATATCACCTATTTTTTAGCCTTTGGCCAGAAGATCAAGGTGTAATTTTAAAATAATAGCACAGGGAACTCTGCTCAGTGTTATGTGGCAGCCTAGATGGGAGGGGAGTTTGGGAAAAAATCGATACATGTATCTGTATGGCTGAGTTCCTTTGCTGTCCACCTGAAACTATCACAACATTGTTAACTGGCTATATTCCAATATAAAATAAAAAGTTAAAAAAAATACATTACTGATCTCACTTGGGCTTTGGCTGAGCACGTCCGTCTGGTTTCATTACGATGAAGAACAACAAATAATTTTCTTTCTACCAAAAGTAGACTCAAGTTCTTATTAAATATTATATTTCAACTTGTTTAGCTATGGCAGATTTAACAATTTGTTTCTTTTTTATAGAGGCCAAAACTAATAGTCCTGGGTAATATTTCTGAAATAAGGTTTTTAAAAGAAAAAAAAATGTGTTAGAAGAGCCCATAAATTCTTGACCTTTTATCTTCATTGAAAGGATCATTTCACCTCACTTAAGCCTTGTGGTTCACAGAAGTGTAAGAATGTACAACGAAAAGCATGAATACTTTTCTCCGTGAGCAGTGCAGAAGAACACGAAGAATAAGAACAGGATCCTTTGAAGTGAGAGGTGAAGCAACATTTCATATCCCCAGCATGTCTCTTTCTAATAAAAAGGGTGAATAGAAATAAATGCTAGTACAAGATTTACAAGACCTTCTGTTTCTCAATTCTTAGAACTGTAAAGTACAACTGAAAAATGTGTCTCAAAGACAGATAAAATATAAAGGAAGAAATAATGATGTTAATAGCCTGTTGTGATGACTTCCTACTCTTATAATACGCTTAGGGTTTGCCAACAGAAGCTTATGAAAACAGTCTAGGAAAGTTAAAATTCTTTTTTAGTATTCTCTTTACAAAAAAGTTATGAGGCCAAAGTTGCTTTGACACTATCAGTCAGAGTTTTTTATCTGGAAATGGTGGAATTAAGCCAGTATTCTTTGACTTTGGTCTTTCACAATATATAGCAATGACAACCACTCTTCATGGAAGTAGGGATTGAAGTTGAAATAGAGCATTAAACTGTGAGAAATTTTAAAGAAATTTACGTATTACATTTCAGTAAATCTTTAAAATTCTCTATCCTACTGCAGCATCTGACCACCCTAGAACAGATTATAGCCAGAGTATAATCTAATAATCCCCAAATCCTGCAATATTATAAAAATTGAAAGTTACTTACAGAAAAAAAATTTTTTTTCTGAAAGTCTATCATATTAATTATACCAAATACTGTAAACTGATGTTATCAGAAAAACACTAATATATTTAAAAATTTTTTTTAATTTCAAGGTGCAATTTAAATACAATAATATGTTCCAAGTTTGATGAGGTTTTTCAGATATATACATCTACGTAACCACCATTCTAATCAAGATTTAGAACATTTCTATCACCCTAAACATTCCATGCTCCTTTGCACACAAACCTCCCCATCTCCCCATCTCCTACACATAACCCTCAGGCAACTACTAATCTGCTTTCTGTCTTTCTGTCACTACAGATTAGTTTTGTCTGTTCTAAGATCTTTACAAATGGAGTTATAAAACGTGTATTCTTTTGGGTCTGGCTTTTTTGCTGAACATAATGTTTCAAAAATTTATCCATGTTGTTAACAATGTATCAGTAATTCTTTCCTTTTCATTGCCAAATAGCATTCCATTGTAATAAGATACCACAATTTATGTGTTCATTTACCTATTGTATTTGATTTGTTTCCACTGTTTGGTTCATGATTATATCTGTTACTAACATCATGTATAAGTCTTACTGTACTTCTCTTAGTTGTATAATCTTAACTACACGTTATCTTTCTAATAATTTAAAAGACATGCATTTGGTATATAGATTTCACAATGGAAGTAATGTAATAAGGTATGAAATAACTTTCTGCAAGAGTTATTAAATAAGAACTTTTCCTCTTTCAATGACCTTTCATTTAGTTTTAGACTTTTAAAATTTCTTAGAAAAATATCATATTTAAAGAACTTGAATGTACTGCCTCTTGTAATTTTAAATTTCTTATCCTTTTGTTGTTGACAACCTTCTGTACAATTTTAATATACATTAAAACATGTAATTCATTCCTAGTCACATTTAGTAAATGTGCTAACCACACAGTTCATAACTTGGTGAACTTGAGGGATGCATGATGCTGTCATATAAATCACAGGGTCAACATATAAGTTTTCCGTCATGTTAAGTATGTTTTATAACAGAGAAGGCTGATATTTTCAGCAAATTTCCATTTCTTTCTGACCAGTGCCCCCACCCCAAGTCCCACTGTAAGAAAGAATATACATAACATTTGGAGGATAGAAGACCCTAGCTTGGAAATGTGCTATTAACCACCAACTATATTTTTGTCTCTTTAAACATTTCTAATTATGTCTTAGTGATAGAGAGTCCTTCTATTATAACATTGGGTCAACTATGTTTGTTTGTCTAGGTGTATAAGAGAGAACACACAAATGAAACTGAATTTAGGAATTAATTATGTTTTATTCCTCATCAGTGCCTTAGGTTGAAACTCTGCCTTATGAAAGTCCCATTATTTCATTGACTGCAGAAAATATCCCTACTGGCCTCTCAGGAAAGTGGAGGAGACGATAAAACCTGTAATGATTGGTTAAACGCAAGTCAGTCAGAAATATTCCTTGAATAACCACTTTCCATGGAGCATTCACCATATAAGCAATTAGAATAGAATAGAAACAGTCTCCAAATTCCTCCTGAATCTTAAATCCTGTGGATTCACATAACTGTAAAATGATAATGCATACAAAGCTACACTAAACTTGTCCAAATTAACAGAGCACAACACTTCATAGGGCTTGTAAGACTCTTTATAAAGTCCCTACCTTTCTTTATCTTATCCTTTGTAATTCATGAACTCATATTCTGCCTTCCTATCATTTAAAATGATTCCTAAATCCTTACCTCTACGACTCTACACATGCTGTTCCCTCTGCCTGGAACTCATTTCCACCTTGCTTTTTCAGGACTCTATTTAGACTCCACCTTATCGAAGAAGCCTTATCTGAAGTCCTGCATCTGGGTTACATGCCACTTTTATATGCTTCCATCAGCCCCCTTTAGCTGCTGTTTATTTCACTTTATTACTGTTTCTTGGCTTCTTAACACTCCCCAGCAGTTGCAGGCTCTGTGAGTGCAAGAATCAGGCATATCTCAATCTCTGTTGTATTCCCAGTGTTTATTACAGGGCTTGGCACATAGTGGATACCTCATAAATATTTGTGAGAGAATGAGTGCATGAATGAGGTTGAATACGTTATGGAAGAAATAGAGAATAACAGAGTGATTGCTTAGTTTAGATGAATTAAGGCAGGCTTCCTGAAATAGGTGAGGTTTGGTCCAGATTTTGAAGAGAATGAAAACTAATAATCAGTGGAGAACAGACTGGTGTACTAGGTTGTATAAAAAAGATGCACAAAAGTCATATTCTAAGAATTAGAAAAAGATTAGCTTCCCCCCGACCAAAAAAGAAAAAAGACTCTAAGTGGAAAACTAATGAGAAATGGAGTTGAAAATTTTAAAAAAAATCAGTGGTAGTTGATAAATGATTTTAAGCGCTATAGTCAAAGATTTATATTAAAAATCAGTAAGCACATCTTTAAATAGATGGATATCATGTTGAAATAATTTTTGAAGAAAATATTCATATTTAATCATGTTTGTAAATGAAAATACTAATGCTAGGTAAACATGTGTATTTGTGTAGACTGCAGGTCATAAAAAAAGAGAGTATATGGCATTTCCACTGCAAAAGGGAGAACATTTTTCAGCCCTGTTCTCCACAGCTTACCTCTAGCTAGAGGTGTGTGAAGCCTTGGAGAGCAGCCTCAGGGTGCCACTGAGATACTCCACAGCAACACAGTGTCAGTTAAAATGGACACCAGTAAAGCAGAAGCTAGTGGTCTGAAAAGAAACATTCTGTTCATTCAATAAACCTGCTCTCATCTCATTTTCTTAAGGCTTTAGGATTCGATTAAGTGTTAAGGGCTGCACAGGGAGAAATCTGGGTTCTGATTAGACAATAACCAGGTCATTAATTTTTTATATTTACATATAATGTTTCTGAAAACTACAAAACTAGCTTTCAAAAGCTCTGGAAAACATAATGTATTCAAGTATCACATTGTGTCTCACTGATTTATCCTTTGTGATCAAATAAATCTGGAACAAAGAAATGTATGGCCTAATCACTGAATTAAATAGCACATGTATGAAGTGTATGGCTGTATTATGTAAATAATTAACCACTACTCAATGATTATGTTAACTAGGGCATACTAGAGTGGATAAGATTAATGAAGACTTTGCTTAAAATTTAAAAGCTTCCCTATCAACTGCTTCGTTCGCTCTATTAGAACAAAGGACCTTTGCAATTTTTACATTAATAGTCTCAAAATGGAAATATTTGGATCCTCTCCAATACTGATACTCAGAGCCCTCATAAAAGATCAATATCTAGTGAGTATGAGTACAATGAACATTTGAAAGAATGAAAAACCAAGCACACCAGAGAAGCAGCATGCTATGGTCGAAAAGTGGCCATGACAGAGTCCTAGAAGGCTGAGTGTTTATTTCATTTTTGCCATTTGCTGGCTGTGAAATTTGGGCAAAGTCTTTTAATTTCTATGAATCTATCTGCACAACTGTAAAGGAAGGAGAATAATACCTATTTCAAAATGCTTTGTGTAAAGTATATAATACAGTGCTACGGACAAAGCAGGTGCTCAATTAATACCTAGTATTAGTGGTAATTGGATCATTATCAAGTGTAATTTTTCACTAGTCTCTTTGAACAAAAATATACCTTGTAACTTCCATTATGCTGGTATAAAGTATTCCTATGATAAATTATGTAATTTATTAACATATCTCTGTACCATGGGTCACTCAGAATCAGAAAGTTCCAGAGTTGGAGGAAAGCAACTAAAACATTTGTTTTTTCTCTATCACAGAGAAGAAGTTTTTCTCCCAGGCTAGAAATATTTCCAATGCCCCACTACTTGCGTCTCCCCAAATAGAAATGCAAAACTTTCAGAGGTTTAGACAGGAAAAGTAGCAAAGTATTACTGTTCTTGGGGTAGATTAGATCTACCCACTCTGTCTTTGGGTAACCTTTGGGTTGTTTTCCCAAATAATCAGTTGCCCAGGAAGCTACAACAATGCTCGCCCAATCACTGAATGGGCTGATGTCACTCATCATTAAAGTGATTCTCCAGTTTATAGTCCAAACTAATTCCACGCATTACCGCATATCCATCCATCTTTTCAGGGAGTTGGGCACTGCCCCACGCACTGCTGGCTTCGTGGTGAAATTGGCTGTGTGGTACCTCTTGAACCTTGCATATCCTTAGGAAAAATGTCCTGCTGCCATGATTCTCCTGGCTAGGACCAAAGTTTTCATATTTCCATGGACAAATGTTTACTGAAAGGAAAGGATTGGGCACAGTGCAAGAGCTTTGGATCCAGACAAATCTAAGGTCAGATTCTTGTTCTACAGCATACTGCTTGTGTGACCACTGACAGCATCCTGGAGTCTTAGTTTCCCATACTCTAATATAGCTAATCCATAGCACTGTCATGAGGAATAACTAAAATCACAAACCCAAAATACCTACCATAAGACTATTTTTGTCCCTGTTCTCACACCTCCAGGTCCCCCACAAAATCATTCTTAGTTTTTGTTAGCAAATTTATGAAGTCCCTCTAAGCCAAATTTCACACCACACACACACACATACACACACAGACACAGTTGTGGAAAGGTAAATCATCCTCATGCTTTAAACTGTTTATGTTAAACCTGGTAGAATCCTTCAGTAGTAACTTTCTCAAGTCCTCCTATCTGTCATTAAAAGAATCCTAGCGTTAAGGATTTCCTTTTCTTCTAAACAAGGAAAACAGTCTAAAACCTTTCTCAAATGATGAATCAGAGAAACTGAGTCAGCAGTACACACATACACACTCATACACACACAGGATATGAGTTCTCCAAGTCCCTAAACACAACTAAGAGAGCCCACAATTTACTTAAAATTGTTAAAATGTGCACTTAAGAGATGAAACTAAGGACTCCTTCCCTAAAAATGGATGCAACATAACGTAGTGTAAAATATGAGTCAGTAACACCTGAATTTAAATCTGGATTTGCCATTTACTAATTCTGTAGCTTTGTGATACAGCAAGTAAATGTCAAACCACTTTATATGCATAAAGGAGATAATATCTACCTGTTGTTAAAATTAAATCAGATCTGTATAAATCATCTAATACAGTGCCTGGAACATAGTAGGTGCTCAATAAATGGTAGGTATTGGGGGGGCGGTAATTATCACTAGGAAGCCTAGTTCCCTTAAATAGTCTCCTAAATTGTTCATAAATACATACAAAGAACATACGCAAGTAATCCTAGCCTGCTCTCCCCATGCCCTTTTCTACTGATGAGTAGGCACAAACAGTCACATATACAATGCTTCCAGGACACAATCATAGTAAATTGAAACCTCCTTCCTTGTTCTGTATCTGATGTCCAACAGAACATGTTTATTCCCTCTGTCACAGGGAAGCTTTTCAAACATCCAAAGGCAGCCTCCACAAACCCCCTAAGTCTTTTCCCCAGGCCAACTATTCTTAGTTCTTTCTAATAGCACTCATATTTCAGGGGTTCTAGACATTTCACTGCTGGTCATATTTCTACGGAGGAGTTACTAGATCTAGGTAGAGTTACATTCTATATAGTGAGTGAAATATTAACTTGGGAAAAAAATTCTCTAAGAAGATTATTTAATGGGGGAAAATCCCCCTATCATGCTAAAAATACACCATCTTTTACTGAAGAAATGGTTTTGGCAAAAAATTTTTAGAACTAAGAAGTAGGTACCTTTAAAGCTCCTGTTGGCTTGTGTCTGTTGCCCTCCTACTGCCCCATCAGGATGCTGCCAGGAGCAAGATTTCTAGCTTCCTCCTGTCCTAGCTTTTAAAATACTTTTCAGTCTTCTCAGTGTATACTGCAGGAGATTTCTTTTCTTTTCGGTACTGCATAATCACCCAATGTTTGCAAGTTAATTCTCTAAGCAAGATAACTTCTTAAAAGCAAACTTAAACTCAACAGAATTAATGTTGCTCACCTTACCTACTCTGGAAATGATTAAATGTAGCCTAACCCTCCTACTGTGACAAAATTTAATAACCTTGGCTGCACTATAAATAAGGAGTACATTAATCCTAAATCACTACTGTCTTACACACATAGAGTTATATATTTGGGTTAATCAGTAAGTATGTGCACAACTGCTTTTTTTCTTCATCCTCAGGCAAAGGACTGATAAGTTAGTTTGCACAGGTTAAATGATGTGAATCTTGCATCACGTTTCCCAAGCCTTTATCATTATCATACACATTTTAGCAAAAAGAAAAATAGTTTCTCTTATTCCAAATACTTTTTGTTATCATGCACATTGCTGAAAAATTAAAAGACTTTGAGCTTTTTGATAGTTAGACTGACCAATAGGATTTTTTGGTAAGAGTTAATACTTGCCATGCCCTCTTTAAAAGCCAAAAAACCTTGTGCTCATGATGCATTGAGTGATTTGATGTTCTCACTGTTTTATTCTTCTTTTAGATTTGTTTTCATGTAGTTCAGATAGTGATGAACCAAGCAGATCAACATTAGCCATTACACACGGGAGAAAAATTCAGCTCTAGAGACAACAGTCCACAACTGGCCTTTATCTTAACAGCACTGTAATCAGCCTAACCCTTCTTTGCTTTCATCATTTAATGCTTTTCAAACAGTGTACACAACTACAATGTGTACCATGTGGATCATATGTATTTGTAATACCCTATCCCAAGGTTAAACTTTTATTTATCAACTTATCTCCAATCTTTCATTTCTACCATCTTCTCCCTTGTAATTTTGATCTCTTTAACATTTTTGACATTTCATGTTTAATCTCATTGAACATTTTTTTCTTTTCATTCAAGGAGAGCTTTAGATATTTGTCCAGTTTACATTGCTGAACTGATAAGTCTGTCCTTCATTATATCTATGGAAATATAAACCTGTTATTTATTTGTATTAGAGTCTGTTCTTATTGAGGGTTAGTACATTTTCACTTCATCTTGCCCCTCAGTCTGTGTTCTCATTTTGATAGGAAGTGGTGTAAACTAGATTTAAAATATTTTATTTTAATTGGAGTATAACTGCTCTACAATGTTGTGTTAGTTTCTGCTGTACAACGAAGTGAAACAGCTCCCTCCCTCTTGGACCTCCTTCCCATTCCTGCCCCCGGCCCTCCTGCCCATCTAGGTTTTAAGTATTTTAAGCTTTTGAGACTGAGTACCAGAATTTGATTCCAGCTATGCGTCTTACAATTTTTTTCCTCTTGGCCAAATTATTAAGCTCTAAAAGCCTCAGTTTTCTTATCTTTAAAGTGGGGATTCTACTGGTATTTATCCAAAAATTAAATGACACTGTGCATCTTTTACACTTAGCACAATGGCTAACATATAATAATAATACAAAAGCAAAAGATTGCCATAAATATAAATAAATCCCCATCCTTACCTCATAGAGGAAATGACTTTTTTAACCTTGCTAAAAAATAAGAAATTTTCTGAAATGTTCTGCCATTTCCTATAATGAATAATTTTATGAGCTTTGCAATTTTTTTTAATGTTTTTAATGTACCACTTCTCTCTTCTTTACTGTGTCTACATTGCCCTTCTCCTGTCCTCTCATCCTTAAATGATGAATGAACTTTTTGAGACTGTGAGATATACTATAATTATTTTTCTCCAGCCATAGAAAAAATCTATACCTTCCCACTCCTTCTCACAGGAATGATAAAGCATTTCACCTGGTTTATGAGTACAGTTCATTTCTTTAGGAAGTTAGGAAAGGAACTACTAAGAACTTACTATTAGCCTGACTTAATCAGTTTAATACAGAAATGCTTTCCATGATTATCAAGTGTCTTTAAACCTTCAGAGAATTTAGTACTCCTTTAGATATAATATATAAATATGTATTATACAATATATATACATTAGAAAATCCATTACTGTGAGGTCATAGGAAATTATTTTCATATTTCTAATAAACTACATCAGTGACAACAAATGAGTTTGTCAAAACTGTACTGACATAATAAAATCTTCCTTTGGTATTTTATATTGGGTTCATCCTTGTATTTGGAGTCTTTATTTTATACTTTGTTACTTCATTCCGCCAGTGTGTACCAAGTTTCCTCAAAGAACGTGAAGTCAATATCTTGTATCATTTTTATAAAGATACATAACACCTGGGCACCTATTGTTAAATTTCTTATCTTTTGTCTGAATGTGAAAAAATCCTCTATGAGACAAAAAGATTAGAGACCCAGGAAATTTGCAAAACTTATTAAAATATCTACGTAACTGTTATATCATAATACTTAAAGTTCAGAAAATTAGGCCACGTGGAAACAAAAGAATACAAGCCTCTGTTTGAGAAGAGAAACTATGAAACAAAAATTATTAATTTCTCTTTAAACAAGGCATTAATTTTAGTTAAATAGAAATTATGAAGAAAATCACTTGGACTTAAAATTATTTTATTTATATACTGTGCTATACATTGCCTTCTCTTACTGAGAATAAAAGCCAAGCAATAAAGAATATGTATGATCCAGTGAGCTAAACAAAGAACCTATTTGTTTTGCTCTCTAATAAGTCTGACAGGAGTTTCAAGTCAGATTACATTTCACTATGTTCTTTCTATCATATTTCTATCCCATTTGTCACAAGAGATAAGAATTCTCTAGTTGATAAATTGTTTCACTCCCAAGTCTGTGTTTACCCATCTGAATTGTTATAAAACATGACTTGGATGTTTGTAGAAAGTCATAAAACATGGTCAGTGTAGGAGATAGTTCACAAATTATACTTATTGTTAATCATTTCAGATATGAGGGAATTAAAATGAATTTAGAGTTTTCTTGTTTATCTTCTTCCTGACAAAAACTAAGCTCTTTATTATCCAGCTCTATGAAAATCTTAGTATAATCCCTCTTGTTTGAGAGGGTCAATCTGCTAACTTTCTCTTATTAAGATTTTAACAAAAGTCCATTGGAGAGTGTCTTTTTTTTTAACCTTTCACTTTGTTTTTATTAGTGCCCAAATAATAATAATTATTAAATATTCCTTAGTGCCAGAAATCTTGACAGGATGTATACAAGTTTGTTGTTAGTGTTCTGATGATTTGAAGCTTCTAAGGAGTTTTAGTGTCAGAGGCAGTTCATTGAACAGTGTCTTAACCTAAAACATGATTCAAAACTTTGTTTCTTCCTGTCAATTCTGCTCTACTAATAAGAAAAACTCAATGCATCCATTAATATTTTTTGGCCACTTTCCATTCGATCAAACAATAAAGATTTCTAATCATTAGGATAAATGTATATAATGATAGAATAAACTGAAAAATAGAAGATGATTATGAATGGAGTTGCATTCATCCTAAAGTCGTCACTAATTTGAAGTTTCCCTTCCTTTGCCTGACTTGTTCCTGTATATTCCTATGACACCACTGCATAGACTTAACCTCTCAGAACCACTTTGTCAAATGGGTATGAATTTTGATTGAAACAAATAGGAAAAGAATTTTAAGCTTCAAAAATAATCCTCCCTAAAGTGTACAATATATTTTGCTTCTATAACACCAAAACATAGATTGATGAAAATCCAAATATTTTCATTTCTTCAGTTTTTTTCATTATAAAGAGTTTATGATGACCAAGACTGAACATTAATTATAAATTAGAGTATAGTGCTAGAGGCTGAATCTATTTTCACTTAACAATATCAATTTCTGGGGCCATAATTTGCATGTCCATTGTATAACATCTGGTTGGTTTGATCAGTACTCTGCCATTTTGATTGAAAACAAGATTTTAAGAGGTGAATTACTGCACTGGATACATTTGGTATGGAGTGTCCTCTTTGGGAAAAATCAGAGGGATTTTTAAACTAATATTGTTTTGTTCAAAATATGAAATGGAGATGTGGTTCATAACTGTATAAATGAGGTAAGCTGGAGTACCTGAAAGACCATAGGTCGTCATATTTTTGATGATTCTTTTTCCTTTGACCTTTGGGAGCCAAGGGATGTTTATTTCATGTTTGTGATCTTAAATAGGGTGTGGGCACATTGTCTGAGGTCAGAGATAAAGTGATACTTATACCTTAATGAGGGAGTTAATGAAGGTCAAAATGGGTTCCCCTCCCTCCTTCCCTCTCTTCCTTCCTTCTTTCCTGCCCTCTTTCCTCCCTTCCTTTCCTTCCTTCCTTCATAAACCTTACCTTCTATGAATTGGCCTGGGCCTCATACCGGTTAATAAAATATCAATTTAAGAATAGCTATACATTCTTTACTCCTCCAAACGTTTCCAGTTAAAAGTTTTTCTCATAATCATGTATAAGCTTTTCCTTAACCATACCAAATTTTATCACTTATAATGTCAAATAAGGCACTAGCTTTCTGGAATTTCCTTAAAGTTTGCATGAGCAACAAATACCATAAGAGAGCATGGTGCATCATATCTTTTTAAACTTCCCAGGACTGTTCTGCTGATGAATGTTCATAATTCTAGGCAAGGTTAATGGAAGGAGGGAATTCCCCTTGAGAAGAGACTAAATGTAGGGGAGCCATCTGAACACAGAGTATGGCGCTTCAGTGCAATTAAGTCTGGAGTACCCTAATGGATATCAGAACTACACCTGTCATTTGGTATTCCAAAAACACTGACAGTATTCATGATTGTTCAGAGGGGAAATAAATTATTCATTTGCCAAAGTCTGATTACCACTTGAAATAATATTCTAAAAATCACCCATGTGTATTGAAAAGAAAAGCAAGCAGGAAAACAAGGTAAAAATGCAAGATTAATTTTCTTTTAAAAATAATTTATGCTGTTTCTTATGATTTGAATAATACCTATAAAAACCAATAATGTATTAACATATAGTAAAACTTCATAGCAAGAGTAAGGATTCTTAATATTTCATAGTTTACTTATTCAAAAGTTATTTTTCTCTTATTCACTGTTACTAAATAGAATAAAGTCTCAGATACCTTAACTATGAAATAGGGATAATAATAGCACCTTTCTAACTAGTTTGTTATGAAGATTAAGGGACTCAATACATGTAAAATAATTAGAACAGTCCTGGACATATTAACCACTTGGTAAATAAAAACAATAAAAATATTATTATCTGCTGTGAACATTAAGGCTGATCATAAAGACCCAATTCATGCTTCTTTCCAGACAAGATAGGATTGTATTTTCCTACCCCTTTGACATTGGATGATTTCATTTGGAGGTGGGAAGGAAGCAACTATTATAAATTCCAGAATTATTTCTTGGATGACAAGGTGGATTATAAAACTGCTGAAGAAGGAGTTGGAGAAATAGCTAAGTTCAGTTTTGGATACGGTGTTTGCACCAGCCCTGGACAACCAGGTGGGAATGCCTACCATTCAGCTGGATAAATGAGTCTGAGGCTGGATGCAGATTTGAAGTCACCAGTTTAAGTGACTTTTGGAATCATGGGGCTTAAAGGAATCACCTAGGAAGTGGTTACAGAGAAATCTAGATGAGCAATGTGTGAGGATCAAAGTCTAAAGAACTTCAGAACTTGAAAGGCAAACTAAGGAGGGATGAGAAAGAAGACTGAGAAGACTGAGCAAAAAGACTTTTCTGACATAGACAGAGGTAGAAAACCAGAAGAAAGGGATGGCACAGAAGTCAATATGGCAAATAAAGTTTTAAAAAGTCCCATAGCCATTGAAAACACTCAGTTACTGCCTGGGAAAACAGTTCCTTTCAGTGAATATGCATACTGATCAGTTTATTGCCGCAAAATCTTCAATTTCTTAAATTCATCCATAAGAAGACACCTTGTCAATTTTGAGTATGTTGCTACTTAGTACACCGCCTCCTGGCTGGATTAAATTCCAACTTGTTCTGGTGTAGAAACAGACTATAACACAGGTAAGAGGGCGAAAGAGAGAGATTAATGGTGCAGGTTTTGCTGCAAATATTTTGGAAGTGGATGTGTGAAGCTCTCAGATTTCTCATCTGCCCCCTAAAGAGGCTAAATCATTTGTGTTGAATAGGTACAGATGTTTTTTTTCATCTCCATAGCTCTGACTGTGAAGATGATATGACTGTTCTAGATGCAACAGTGGGTTGTCCATGAACCAAGACTCCAAAAGTCACTTCTCTTAGGTACTAATGAGAAATCAAGTACTTCAAATGTGAGGAACATGGTAAAACAAATGCATGAACTATATGCATTTATGATGCCATTTTGGAGTTAATTTATAACTTGTGTCTTGTGGCCTGAAACCTATTTTATTTGCCATGAATTTATATGGCCTTTTACTCAAATAAAATGGAATATGTGGTTTTCAAGTCACCAGTTGTATATACATATATTATATACATGTGTATATATATATATCATACATATATATTTTTCTTCACTGAACAGCTTGGAACAAGAGAAGCAAAATTAGTTAATTAATAAATTATACTCTGTTAAACTACGAGAGCTAATCAATGAATTTGGTAAAGTAGCAGGACACAAAATTAATGCACAGAAATCTCTTGCATTCCTATACACTAATGATGAAAAATCTGAAAGTGAAATCAAGAAAACATTCCCATTTACCACTGCAACAAAAAGAATAAAATATCTAGGAATAAACCTACCTAAGGAGACAAAAGACCCGTATGCAGAAAATTATACGACACTGGTGAAAGAAATTAAAGATGATACAAATAGACGGAGAGATATACCATGTTCTTGGATTGGAAGAATCAACAGTGTGAAAATGACTCTACTACTCAAAGCAATCTACAGATTCAGTGCAATCCCTATCAAACTACCACTGGCATTTTTCACAGAACTAGAACAAAAACTTTCACAATTTGTACGGAAACACAAAAGACCCCGAATATCCAAAGCAATCTTGAGAACGAAAAACGGAGCTGGAGGAATCAGCCTCCCTGACTTCACACTATACTACAAAGCTACAGTAATCAAGACAGTATGGTACTGGCACAAAAACAGAAAGTTAGATCAATGGAACAGGATAGAAAGCCCAGAGATAAACCCATGCACATATGGTTACCTTATCTTTGATAAAGGAGGCAAGGATATACTATGGAGAAAAGACAGCCTCTTCAAGAAGTGGTGCTGGGAAAACTGGGCAGCTACGTGTAAAAGAATGAAATTAGAACACTCCCTAACACGATACACAAAAATAAACTCAAAATGGATTAAAGACCTAAGTGTAAGGCCAGACACTATCAAACTCTTAGAGGAAAACATAGGCAGAACACTCCATAACATAAATCATAGTAAGATCCTTTTTGACCCACCTCCTAGAGAAATGGAAATAAAAACAAAAAGAAACAAATGGGACCTAATGAAACATAAAAGCTTTTGCACAGCAGAGGAAACCATAAATAAGATGAAAAGACAACCTTCAGAATGGGAGAAAATATTTGCAAACGAAGCAACTGACAAAGGATTAATTTCCAAAATTTATAAGCAGCTCATGCAGCTCAATATCAAAAAACCAAACAACTCAATCCAAAAATGGGCAGAAGACCTAAACAGACATTTCTCCAAAGAAGATATACAACAAACACATGAAAGGATGCTCAACATCACTAATCATTAGAGAAATGCAAATGAAAACTACAATGAGGTTTCACCTCACTCTGGTCAGAATGGCCATCATCAAAAAATCTAGAAACAATAAATGCTGGGGAGGGTGTGGAGAAAAGGGGACCCACTTGCACTGTTGGTGGGAGTGTAAATTGATACAGCCACTATGGAGAACAGTATGGATGTTCCTCAAAAACTAATAATAGAACTACCATACGACCTAGCAATCCAAGTACTGGGCATATACCCAGAGAAAACCATAATTCAAAAAGAGTCATGCACCACAATGTTCACTGCAGCTCTATTTACAATTGTCAGGACATGGAAGCAACCTAAGGGTCCATCGACAGATGAATGGATAAAGATGTGGCACAATTATACAATGGAATATTACTCAGCCATAAAAAGAAACAAAATTGGGCTGCCCTGATGGCGCAGTGGTTGAGAATCTGCCTGCTAATGCAGGGGACATGGGTTCGAGCCCTGGTCTGGGAAGATCCCACATGCCGCAGAGCAACTAGGCCCGTGAGCCACAACTACTGAGCCTGCGCGTCTGGAGCCTGTGTTCAGCAACTAGAAAGGCCGCGATAGTGAGAGGCCCGCACACCGCGATGAAGAGTGGCCCCCGCTCGCCGCAACTAGAGAAAGCCCTCGCACAGAAATGAAGACCCAACAGGGCCATAAATAAATAAATAAATAAATAAATATAAAGAATCCTCTGGAGAGAACCTTTAAAAAAAAAAAAAGAAACAAAATTCAGTTATTTGTAATGAGGTGGATGGACCTAGAGTCTGTCATACAGAGTGAAGTCAGTCATAAAGAAAAAAACAAATACCGTATGCTAACACATATATATGGAATCTAAAAAACAAAAAAAAAGGTTCTGAAGAACCCAGGTGCAAGACAGGAATAAAGATACAGACGTAGAGAATGGACTTGAGGACACGGGGAGGGGGAAGGGTAAGTTGGGACGAATTTAGAGAGTGGCATGGACATATATACGCTACCAAATGTCAAACAGATCGCTAGTGGGAAGCAGCCGCATAGCACAGGGAGATCAGCTCGGTGCTTTTTGTCCACTTAGAGGGGAGGGATAGGGAGGGAGGGTGGGAAACAGAGGGTGGGAGGGAGAGGCAAGAGGAAGGAGATATGGGGATGTATGTATATGTGTAGCTGATTCACTCTGCTATACAACAGAAACTAACACACCATTGTAAAGCAATTATACTCCAATAAAGATGTTTAAAAAATTATATATATCAACCAAAAAAAAATTATACTCTGTTTATAAATCTACCAAATTGCTTGTCTCATTGGCTAATATACAACCATAATTGTAAAACACTCCTATTCACTGATATGTAAAACTGTTATGGTTCCACATGCATCCGTATGTGAGAAATGTGTGTCATTGTTAAAACGCATGAAATTTATGGTCAGACTGACCCCAATTGCTAAGGCTCAGACTAAAAACCAAGTTTACTGACTTCCAGTTTTACCGATGAAAAAATGAGACTTAAGTTAGGCAACCTATCCAAACCCTTCTAACTAGGAAATATAGGAACAAAGATGGGAAACTATGGAATTCATTTAAAGACAAGTGTTTTTAAATGTTATGTCCACATTTTCAATAACTTATCTCAGAACTGTCATAGATGTAGGTTTTTTAAAAAGCGTCACAAATGGGTCACCAAATTATTCACTTGCTTAAGTATTTTTGAGATCATACATGTACTAAGCGTTGGGTTAAAAGATGAAAAAGATATAGATCTTATTCTCAAAGAGGAGATAAAGATAACTAGATTAATAAAGGATGTGATGAGACCAGTGATAAGAGCGTTGTACACAATGAAAACTGGTTTTTATTTTCTATATGTTCAACATCCTTTTTCTTTTTGAGTCTGGCTTGTTTAATATAACTTAAGAGAGAGTAAAGGAGAGAGGAAAGAATAAAATATCCCTGCTTTATGGGAAAGCTCTCAGGAAACTTTTCAAACCCATTCATTAATTGTAAGTCTACTAGTATACTAAAGGGGCTTGAATTGTTTTTTGAGCCAATTGTTGAATATTCAGGAATTTTGTGAACCGGATGCTGTTGGGGCCCAGGGTAGGCCACCCGCTAATACGCCTTAATCACATATTGATTATTTTGAATTAAAATTACTTAAGACATGGCCAATGCAAGAGGGACCCTCTGACCCTTCTTTCTGTCTCCCTGAAAGCAGGTAATAAATCTCTCATGTGAAAGGTGCACTCCCAGCTTCTGGAGGTAGAAGGACATCCCTATCGCCAGAGATAGGGAATTCAGGCCAAGAAACCTACTAGAGAAGCCTATATAAGCAAAACCTTGTTACTTCTTTCCTAAGCAGTAGCCCCAAACTGGTTCAGATTCTTTACTAATTGAGCACCGAAAACCTAAGTTTCTTTGTCCTGTCAATTCCTCACACATTTATGGTTTCTTTGTCTAAAAAGTAAAAAAGCTGCCTGCTTTGGCTACTTTTTAGATCCCATTTCTATGAGAACTCCCTGAGCACAAATTAAAATTTGTTTCTTTTTCCCCCTGTTAATCTGTGTCCATTTTATTACTAGTCGAAATGGATGGAGGGGGAAATTTATCCCTCCCCAACAATATTAAAACCACTGGTGGTTTGAAATCAGCCACCCTGGTCATAATTTAACACCACAGGAATTGGCAGACTGCAAATCAGAGCGTTCTTTTCTTTTCTGGAGGGGAAGCAGTGCTGGTTTACCAGTGCACCATGGCTTCTAACACATGAATACACCTAAAGTCAGACAAACCACTGGTTTTCTCCTTGTGAGCTGTTTGCAAGGACTTTTCAAGTAATGATGACAAGCTCCTCTACAGAGACTGTGAAGAAGTTGATTCTCATTTTGTCTGTAAACCTGGTGTATGGGTGAGTACTGCTTGGTCAATATTCTCTGGGAGAATAAGGGAGAAAATTGAAACAAGATCATGTCTTTCC
>NW_006794161.1:3436367-3484056 GCF_000442215.2 Lipotes vexillifer | reverse complement strand
CTTTCCCTATGAAAACATAGCTGATTGGATTAACCTTCCTTTAAGTAAACATTTCCAGGCAGTGTAAAGTACCTGAAAACGCAGTTTTCTCAAGTAAATGCTTATAATGATGCCCTAAATGGTTTGCTTCTGGTTTTTAATAAAGGAGAGTCTCCTACTGCTGTTCTCTTTGGTAGCTACTGCCAAACATAGTAAGTAATGCCCATTAATTTCTCAAATGGACAACAATCACAAATGGCTGAGTTCTAGTTGTAACTCATCCTTGAGTCAGTATGTGATGTTGAGAAATGGATGAAAAGTTCCTAGTTTAAACTTTAAACCCAGTACGTTCAAGTTATTTTAAGAGATTAAAAATTATATTGCCATTTGCAACAACATGGTGGACCTTGAGGGCATTATGCTAATTGAAATAAGTCAGAGAAAGACAAATACCATATGACCTCACTTACATGTGGAATCTAAAAACAAAAGAAACAATGCAAAACAAAAAACCAAGCTCATAGATACAGAGAACAGATTGGTGGTCGCCAGAGATAGGAGGGTGGGGATATGGGCAAAATAGGTGAAGGGGGTCAAAAGGTACAAACTTTTATAAAATAAAATAAGTCATGGGGATGTACTGTACAGCATGACTATAGCTAATAATAGTGTATTGCATATTTGAAAGTTGCTAAGAGAATAAATTTTAAAAGTCCTCATCACAAGAAAAAAAATTTTTTTTAACTATGCATGGGGATGGACATTAGCTAGACTTATTTTGGTGACCATTTTGTAAAATAAATATTCAATCACTGTGCTGTACACCTCACACCAGTAATAATGTTACATGTCAATTATACCTCAATAAATATTTTAAAGAGATTAAAAATTATATCTATATTATACATATATATTTGTATTTATTCTGAATAATTCCTATCCTTAAAGAATTTATATTAACTTGAGGAAGCAAAAATAAATGAGCACATAACATTTAGGCAACACTGTCAGTCAGTCATGAGCTCTTATACTAAAGCATGAAATCAGTGTAAGAGGCACATGTGGATGATTGGAGCAAACTTGGTGAAAGTAGTGGGACTGGAGTCAGCCCTAGAACAATGAATACGCAGTGTTGTTTGTTGTCTTTTGTTTGTTTGTTTGTTTTTTTCTTAAAGGTGGAAGGGCATTTTAAGAGGGGAAAATAGCAACAACAACAGTAAAAAGGGACACTCCTGTGAGCAAACAGACTCGGGGTTAACGGCGCCATGAGCCAGGACTGACCAGGTCATAGTATCGTGGAACCCTAGAGGCCAATGGACCCTGGAAGACAATGGGAATGATTTTAGGCTTCATTGTATTGAATTCTCACTTCTAGCTCTGGAATAGATCTTGTGAAATGATCAAAGAAACTAGCAGCCACTGAAACCTCCACCTCTATCCGACTGCAGCTGGGTTGACCTCTTGAAAGAACAATCCACCCTGTCAAGGAAATTTGAATAGGAAGGCCAGTGTTTGAAGGACTGGTGGAGACTGAAATATGAAAATTAAAGAATAAAAGTAAACTAGCAAAGAAGAAAGGACCCCATAGGATTAAGGGCAGGAAAAAAATGTGAGGATGATCACAGATAAAACCATTTCCCAAAATAAGCTAGAAAGGTGAATTTGAAATTGTACTTATTGAATCTGCCTGAATATGACTTTTAGTGTAATTATAACCTCAGACTCTAAAATATGCTGTCACACCAGACAGTACTTGAAACTTTACACTTAATACTCATTCTAAATGTAACAATAATACCTGTAGGCATTGATTCTCAAATAAACATCATTGTTTCTCTACTTAGAAATTCTTATGATTGAAATACAAATAGTTTAACAGATTGTGTTTTATGTGTGTGTCTTTTTATGACACAAGCGACTAAATTTAAATGTGCAAAACTCTTCTCTGGGTAATCTGCATTCTTACATCCCATTATAGAGTCTCCTATTTGAATTTCCATCTGCTCTTAATATCTTTTTGTGTTTATTATTGCTTTAATGAGATAATCTTGGTTTTACATACCTAGACTTCAATACAATTTGGTAAAAGCAATCTCTACTCTGATTTTACTCCCATAAACACCTCAGTATGAACCTTGTATCTTAAGGCAGTCTGATATGAGATACTTGTAAAATAGCAAAAGGGAAAGAAAAACTATATAAAAGTAAAATTTAAGTAAACTATCCTGTATCTTTTAAAATCGTAACAGATAGAATATTTCCTCTTATAAGATTAATCTAGATCTACCAATATAATAATGACTCTTTGAAAATTTATCAAGATGAAATACTATATTGACATGTCTTGGAGTGAAGCATAATTTGAAAGCATTAAATAGGTTCCATGAAGATTTTCCACTAATGGGGACTGACAGGGCTGAGAGTTGATAATTTTCTTATTTAATAGTCATAAATATTAACTTCAATCTGTGCTATCAACTAAAAATTTGTTCACTCAGATGCATCCACACTCATGGCTTTCTTTGAAGAGGCTGAAAACCTTCCTAAAATTCAGAAAGAGCTCAGTGAAAAGAAATTATGATCCATATCCACTTTAAGGTTTATTTCCTGTTAAGCAAACTTTATAACAGATTTAAGTTGCCAATAAAAGTCTCTCTAATTTTGGAGCCGGTATCTTTCCAAAGCCTCTTCTGGTTTTTCAACATGACAGAGTAAACTGACTGCACAGTAAGATTCTAGATATTTATTTGCTCAGCTATTTACTTATTTATTTAAATTAATAAGCACACAATGCTTAATGTATGGCAGGCATTCTTTGGAGTATTTTACACATTCATTCATCCTAGATGCCATATAACCCACTTGGGACATAATGAGAAAATACGTTTAGAAGTTGTTTCATGAAGTGTCTCTAAATACGAGCCCTCTATATTTTAAGTACATATTTAATAATACTAACAAAAACTACTGTTTATTGAGTGCCTGATAAGTGGTGATCCATTTCCATATACGTTAGCTCATCTTCACATCATACCTAAGATAGGTATTGTTAACTCCATTTCACGAATGAATAAACCTGAAGCCTCATAAACAGTAATTACCAGAGAAGAATAAAAACCCAGGTGTCAATGTCTCCAAAGCAGGTACATACACTTTGACTCTCTAATACTCACTCTTTTAAAGTATATTACAATGTATTCTTTTTTCTTTTTCAGTTCCATAGTTTATTTTTCTTGAAGCTATTGGGTCAAACTCTTTCCTGTTATAAATCTCTCCCCCACCTGTCTCCTTCTGCCTATCCCTGCTGTCAGCACATGAGTTAAGTCCTCATCATATCTGACTTGTATTTTTGCAAAAGACTCTTAACTCTCCCTCTTCCGGTCCACTCCAGACCACCAACAGGCTGATCTTTAGAAAACATAAATCTGATTGTGGCCCTTCCCTGCTTAAACCTTTTCCAAAGTGCCGCACTGCTTTCCGACTAAAATCTCAAATTTTAACCACAAACGTACAAAGCCTCTGATGAGATGGACTCTACTGGCCAGTGCAGCCTCATTTCTCCCCACAGTACCCCAGGCCTCCCTTGCCCCACCTGCAAAACACACACACACACACACACACACACACACACGCACGCATGCACATAGCCCATGCTTCAGCTAGATGAATTCCATGCCGTTTTGCTGTCTTTTGTGCCTCTGCAAGGTATCATTTCTTTACTGGAATGGCCTTTATCCCCTTCTTTTCTAAGCTCCTATGTGCCCTTCAGCACTTAGCTGAGATGTCAAATCCCCTGGGATGTCTTCTCAGACATCTCTGGGCCTAGGAGAGGTGTTTCCCCATTAGATCCTCCATCAAACTTTCCTCATATCTATGACCACCACTTCAGTTCACATTTATTTTCCAACTATCCTGAGCACCAAAACAAGTTCAAATGCAGAGTACAAACTACATTTACTATTCCAGTCCTCAATAGGTTTTATGTTCTCTCAGGTGCTGAGCTAAAAATAGGCCCAGAAAAAAGATGGTTATCCGGCAGAATTTGTATGTGTTTATGCCTTAGTTATTTCTCCTAATAAATTCCTCATCTTTAGCAGTTGTTCCCAGCTATATTTACTAGTATCTTCTGGGCTTGGATCCTGGCATTTACACATGACCTCTTGGTATTGACTTTTTGCCCCCAGTCTTAGTACCGTGGACTACAGGTTAAATGCCCTGCTCACTCATTACTTCCTAATATTGACCCAGCACCACGGGTTTTCCCTAACGTCAATCCTATATCCAGCCAGATGAACACAGCATTCTCATGACTCGTGTTTTGGATCACAGAGCTATAAGTCATCAAGCCTTTAGACAGAACTTTCAAAATTATTAACCTACCCAGGAAAGTGCATTCAGCCCCAGACAAGGAAGGGACCTCTCATGAGAGTGGCCACATATTAAATAACCATTGCTATTAGAATGGTTATTTTTGCAAATAAGTACATACATCTACATACTAAGTACATATTATATTATTTAATCCTCATGGGATATAAGATCACACACATTTTACAAAGGTGGAAACTGAAACTCAGAGAAGTTAGTAACTAGCCCAAATTCACATAGTTAGATAATTGTCAAAATCAGGATTCTGGCTAATTTTAAATCTCAGGCCTGCCCCACGTAATTCTCTTTGAGTACAAGTATCCTGGGGGTCTCCAGTTACCAGTACAGGTGTGCACAGGATCCTGTGTTTGGGGATGGGGAGTCAGTCATGAATACCAAATCAAGCTATATTACCTGCATCACAGAATCTGACTCTTGGCCCATTCTTAGAGAAATGAATTATGATGTAACAAGGAGGAAGCAAACGTACTCTCTGAGTGAATCTGAAATTTTATCTGTCTATGATTAACTATAATAATGTCAGCCAAACTCCTCAGGGGGACATTGCAGGAGGGGTTGTAGTATCATAATGATGAGCCATAGTAATCAAAGGAAGATGGGAGTTGGGAACAAGAATAAAGCATATGCAACAGAGGGAAATGCTCATAAATTACAGAATATTGCTGGAATAATTAGTGCCACTTGACTCAAAAACATATGCAGCTCTTGAAAGTCAAAAGGGAGGAAAACTGTAGAGTCATCTGATTTGTCAATCCACAGGTAATCCCTCTGTAACTGTAATTTCAGAGTGTCTCATCCGTACTATACAAAACCAGTGACTATTACCAAAGGAATATGGGTATAAGCCTAGAAACTAAATCAAAAGATAATGCTGTTATTATCTAGAAAGCACTTACAGCACAACTTGAAAACTGAATCAATAAATGTTTGACAGGTAAACTCCGAGAATATAATTAATTCAGCAGTTGGAATTCTAGCTAACTCTTTATAAATCCTCTCTGTGTAATCTAATATGTGATGATAATACTATCAAACACTTACAGGACTTCACAGTACACAAAGGACCAAGAGTTATAATTACATTTAGTAGTATTAAGTTCACAGGACATACAAACACTGAACTTTCATTTCTTTTAAAGTTATGTATGCAATTCAATTAGACTCAACCCCGGTATTCACTGTCCATTGTGTGCCAAAACTGTGCTAATGCTGAGTAATCAGAATGAGCCCCTACCTGGTCTCAGTCTGGAAGAGGCATCAGAGGCAAACAGATAGTTACAGAAGATTGTAAGAACTAAAATATTGCCTGCCATATCAGTAAACAAAGAATGTTGCAGCCATCAAGCCATCTCACTACAGCCGCCCCAACAGTGAGCCCTGAGGGAACTCAGGATGGAGACAAATGGGCTGCCCACTGCCAAGCCCATCTAGCAGTCAGCCACTGCAGCCACCCCCAACGGTGCACCCTGAGGAAACTCAGGATGAGAAAACACAGGATACTGCCCTCAGACAGCAGAGGTGTATATTAAAAAAATGATTTCAGTGAGCCCAGATTTTTGCATCTTCCCATTCATAAAAAAGCGTTAAATTGCTTAACTTGAGATATCTGGTTTTCTTCTATTAACAATAATCTTTTGATGTTCTGACTACCTGCCTTGTGTTGCAAAAACTCCTTTATACCCTGGCTCCCCTGCTTACCTCCTCAGAGCAGTCTCTCAGATTTGAGATGCTGTCGCCTGAGCTTGAAGTCCTAAGAATGTCCACCGAATAAAACATAACTCTCAACTTTTAGGTTGTGCATTTTTTTTCATTCAACAAGTGCAAATTACAGCAGTAATAAAGCAACATTAGAAATCTGAACAAGGTATAGAGGTTGCAGACAGGAGGGGTTGTTATTACCTGGGAAGGATGATTTTATGATGCCTTAGTTTCTTCATTTGTAAAAATAGGGGCTGGAGTGGAATGGTGGATTATAATCCCTATAGTCTGTTTCTGCCCTATAATCTTGTCATGTCTATATATTCACCAGATTATTTTCATTTTGTTCACTTTTACCCTAAGGTCATATTTTCGAATAGGACCCTTGGAAATATTGAGTTAAAAATTTTCCACCGTCAAGGACTGATAGGGAGTCTTCATTATTTAGGTCCCCAGCTTCTCTTCTTTCCCCCTTCCTAAGTGCTTTGTAAGATGCTGTTGCTTTTGAAGAGCTCTTCCAGAGACTGAGTAGAGAAAGAAAGTGGAATTTTAATCAGTCAGCTTCACTTATTAAAGTTCTTGTGAAAGTTTGATAGACGAGAGGGGCAGCATTTAAGGGAACACTTTTTCATATCAGAAAGCTCTTAATTCCCTTCAGTTATGGAAAGCAGTGGTGTATATAATCCAAAATGGTGGATAATACAAACATCATTTATATGTGACTTTGAAATGTAGTTTTGAACAGAAATATGGGACTAAGGACTTGAAGAGTCCTAAGCTTTCTATCTTTCTTATACATACCAGTCTTTAGAGAGAATAGGCAATTGCATGTTTGAGGTTTAAAACCTTCCTCCACTGGAATACAAGTCAAATAAAAGTCAGGAGAAACTGAAATGGTGGCAGTGTCAACCAAAATTGCTAAGCAAGACCTCCTCGAGAGAAATCAAAACAAGATTTATCTTAGATGATATAGAGTACAGCTAAATATTGCTGAGTTGTATATGGTAATCTATGAACCATGTCTCCACTTAGACTGGATGATTTAAGTTGAATATGATGAACATCATTCAAGCTGACAGGAAGATGACTAGCTAAAGTTGCTCCAAGTGTCTGACTCCCCCACTGAATGCCAGCTTGGCAATCGGAGGAAGCCACAGCAGGGTGTCTTCAGAAGCTATTTCCAAACAAATTTAGACTTGTCTTATACATGATGAGAGCTATTTATAAAGACTGTATAACAAATAGCTTATAATAGACACCTCTGTCAATTGCATTTACAATGAAAAGATCTATCACAAGAAGGCGTTGATTCCCGGTGCAAACTAAGGCTGTAATATTTTTCCTTTTTCATCAGTTATGCTAACTGGGGAGGAGAATCAGTGTTAAAACATACTGTCCTTCAGTTCATTGAAATTTGAATTGAGACCTTAATAGGAATTAGAGTTTTTGTCAAGATATACAATAAAAGAGTAAAGGGGAGGGCTTCCCGGGAGGGCTTCCCTGGTGGCGCAGTGGTTGGGAGTCCGCCTGCCAATGCAGGACGAGCAGGTTCATGCCCCAGTCCGGGAGGATCCCGTGTGCCGCGGAGTGGCTGGGCCTGTGGGCCGTGGCCGCTGGGCCTGCGCGTCCGGGGCCTGGGCTGCACAGCGGGAGAGGCCGCAGCAGTGAGATGCCCACATACCGCAAAAAAAAAAAAAAGAGTAAAGGGGAATAGATCTATTATAGCTGGTAAAGCCAAATTCAGAAATCATGTTGATTATCAAGACCTACATTCAGAAATTATGGGGATTACTACATGGAGATCTTTAATAGTTTATGCTTTGATCTGTTAATTGATGGACAAAAGGCAAGAAGACAGATTTAAAGAATTGAAAGCAGAAGAAAACATGTAGAAATGAACAAAGATCGAAAAAAGAAATTCTTGTACCTCCTGTTAAGACAAATAGAAAGCAAAATAAATAAATGACAAAACAAAATGAAATCTAAGTAATTTTAGTATGAGCGCTTTAAAAACTATCAGCAATTTTCTAGCTAGTTGGCCTAAAGAAGATGGGTCATTAAAACAGAATGCAAATTAGACCATATCCCCAGGGCAAGTGAAATTAGCATGTAGTAATTGTGCAGGCAGAGGGAGATTTTAGCATTGCCACAATCAAAGACTGGAATTTACAGAGGAAAAGAAAAACATGAGACTATAATTAGAAAAAAAACTAAAAAAACAAAAAAACAAACAAAAGAACCCAAATTGCTTCTGAACATTTTTCTCAAAATTTTTTTTTGCAATTTTGGAAATATGAGCCTATGTTTGAAAACCTGTGATTTTCTTATTTAATATATTTCTTGTTTTTCAATACTGTCATTTTTTTTCTTAGAATATCTAAAAATGTGAAATGTGTTCAGTGATTACTGTGACATGACAATTTGAAACCTTGAATTTCATCTCCTAATTTACTCCCAATTTATAATGTTATATTGTGCATATTAGTTACTCCTTTGAGAAAACATTTTGTTTCCTTCGTTGATTCATTTTTCTTGGTAAACATTTTTTGTGTACTTATTATATACAGGCTCTATGCTTGGTGCAAGATTTGTGAATTTAGATAAGACATGGTTATAGTCTTGGTGTGTTTGTTGAAACTAGTGGAACAGGGACAAGACAAAAGTGACATAAGTGGCATAAACACTATGATTAAAACTGTGTACAGGGCTTCCCTGGTGGTGCAGTGGTTAAGAATCCGCCTGCCAATGCAGGGGACATGGGTTCGAGCCCTGGTCCAGGAAGCTCCCACGTGCCGTGGAGCTACTAAGCCTGTGAGCCACAACTACTGAGCCTGCACTCTAGAGCCTGCAAGCCACAGCTGCTGAAGCCCGCGCACTACAACTACTGAAGCCTACATGCCTAGAGCCTGTGCTCCGCAACAAGAGAAGCCACTGCAATGAGAAGCCCACGCACCACAACAAAGTGTAGCCCCTGCTCTCCACAACTAGAGAAAGCCCGCGCCAAGCAACGAAGACCCAATGCAGTCAAAAATAATAAATAAATAAAATTTAAAAAAACAAAACAAAACTGTGTACAAGCAAAGCCAGCACAGATAGAAAGAGGTCACTTCTATATGGGGTGAGATATATCAAGGAATTCATGAATGAACACTTAGTGTTACAAAATCTCTAGGTACCAAAGATATCTACCAATTCTCTCTACCTCAAAGGACAAGAAGTGAGAAAAAATCTTTACTGAAACCTTTAATGTAAGTAAATTTAAAAAATAACAAATAAAAATAAAGAAAATAAGAAAAAAATAATAAAAATCTCCCCAAATGTGAAATAGCTATTTCCAGAGCTGTCATAAATAAATAAATAAATGATTTTTACTGCTGCTACTACCACTACTACTTGTTTTTCCTACACGGTATCAGAAGTAGAATCAGTATATACTTATGTACTAAAAATATGTGGGAAAATGTATGGGGAACTGTGTGTTTCTAACATTTAACCTCATATATTCTTAACTGATTTTCTAACTTTCATGCTTAGAAACCATCCTTCATCAAAAAGATCCAAGTGTTTAATAAACAAATCTAGAATTCAGTGTATACTCTCCTGTGCTCCTTGAATTTATGTCATTTATTTTCAGCTTTGGTGAGCAAACCATGTTATTGCCATATTCTTCTCTTTTACCCCCTGAGAAAAGTTTCCCATGTGTTAAACAGAGCTCAGTTGTGTGACGTGGGGTGTTGGTGCACGGGAGAGAAAGAGGGAAAAAGATACAGAATATTCTTGTGTAAATATGCATATGTATAATGCATATAAACATATACAAAAACAGGGCTTCTAGACATAGGCCGAAAAAGAAATATAAATCAACATGAGGCACGGAAACACATGTAGACTTAGATGGATCAGTCATCTTAGGGGACAAGGTATTTCAAAGGCCAGCCTACAAAACCATCTAATTAAAAGAACATTTTAACACTCGATTATGCTTTTATTTGTAAGGATTTTCTCCCTTCTGTTTGTTTTCTTCACTAAAGTCACAGCAAGGGTTTTGCTGAGCTTCCAGTTGATCTAAGCTGCTTGGTGCATGCCCAGACAGCAAGAAAATGGTTTCTCTGGCAACAGGAATTATGTGAAATCTGTGTGTCCTCCCCCACCCTCCATCTGATTCCTGTTCACTTAAGCTGTTCACATATAGGCAACAATGAGGCATTGGAACGCTAATGAGCAATTCAAATTTATTGAGCTAACTCATGGAGGCGGGCACTGTGGGCATCCTCATTTCCTGTGTACCAAGGAGCAGGGCACATTTGTTGTATGTTATTCAAGAACCATGCACCATCAGCAAATAGCCCAAACCAGATAAAATCAGATAACTATCTAAAATATGAAGCTTACATGGAATTTATTTCCATCATGATATAAGGGACATACAAAAGCTTTCGGGTGCTGAACATTCAGCTTTGAATTTTCCAAAGATGCTGAGGCACGGAGGTCACAGTGATTCAAAACAGCCTCACATTATGTCTGGAACCCAAGAGGGAATAGCAAGAGCTTTGATTAAATTGCTTCAAATGTCAGCTTTTTTTATTTCTAGGGAATCATACTGTGCCTCCAAGACTCAAGCTCCAGAGTTTTAAATTTAGTCTTTGTTAATATTCTCTGATAGGTTCATGATTAGACCTCCTCGGCATATTTAGTTTTTTCTCCGACGCCTTTGTTTAGAAGAGAGTCCTGTATTTAGCAATGGTGCTAAGGTGGATATTCACTAACAGAGTTTAATCAAATGCAGATTGATTCGCTTGAAGGAAGAAGGGCTGAGAAGTAAATTAGCCTTGTTCTTCAGGCACTGGGAGAATGTAGAGGGGGGTGAGAAAATCCATTTGTCTTCAGCTTCAGCAAGGATGAAATAATAGCAAGAAACATACTCAATAACATAAATCAGAAAATATAGTGAATGGACTCATGAACAGGTTTCAGAATCACTGTCCTAGAGATTTGTTAGAAAAAATGTTTACTCTTCAATGTCTAGACTATCTTAGTACAATTTACCTGGAAGAAGGTGGATTCTTAAGACTTCCTTGGTTTTATGATCGTATATTTAACCTGTTCAAAATTAAAGGCTTTCTGATACCAAAAGCAATAGGAAATGCCTCTTTGCAGAAATCCTTAACCTCAATCTACATGATCGTGTTTAAGTAATAGCTCACTGAAGATATGTGTTTTTTTGTTTGTTTGTTTGTTTTTTGCGGTACGCGGGCCTCTCACTGCTGTGGCCTCTCCCGTTTGCGGAGCACAGGCTCCGGACGCGCAGGCTCAGCGGCCATGGCTCACGGGCCCACCCGCTCCGCGGCACGTGGGATCTTCCCGGACTGGGGCACGAACCCGCGTCCCCTGCATTGGCAGGCGGACTCTCAACCACTGCGCCACCAGGGAAGCCCTGAAGATATGTTTTAATATTTAAAATCTAACTTCCAGTTAAAGCTTTGAAGAAACAGTGAGCAGAGTAAGATTAATGACACAAATATAATGATTATTTAACACAAAGCATGACAGTGATGTTGCAAAAGACCAAGGTGAAAGTGAAATCATAGAACTAATAGTAACAATTACTTCATTTTTATAGTCAATCCTTACATAATAAGAAGATACTGTCTTAAATAATAAGATAATTTTAAAAATCTGAAATAACTGCCATTTTTCCAGGGCATAAGTACGCCAATAAGTACAGTCAAAATTTGGAAATAAATACAAAATGTTAAGTGCTACGCAGAAGAAAGGCCTACTGAAGCCATTTAGAATTTTGAATCCTGTCACAGAGTTCTCAGCAACAGAACATCTTGCAATCAAAATTTTATTCCATTTGGAAAATAGAGATTCAACACTTCTACATAAAAACAAACTGCCCTTCACCTAATAGATCAGATAACCTGAGACCAAGGCTTTGCATACTTAGCCACTGTTTGTTCCTGAGAAAAAAGAAATTGCTCCTGTGATTCTAACAGTTGCACCCCTCTGCACATTGGGTAATGAGAAGTTACAGGTGTCCTCAAAGAACTTCTGAGCTCTGCACATTGGATGATGAGAAGTTACAGGTGTCCTCAAAAAACTTCTGAGCTCTGACTTGGAGTCCTTTTCCCACAAAAGCATCTTTCAATTGTGAGTTTTGCTTTGTTTCATTTTCTTAATTTCATTTATTTAATTCCACCCCTCCTTGCCATTACAGTGTGTATATGTTAATCCCTGATAACAGTGTTCCTTTCAAAGAGAAAATTGTCTAAGATTAGGAAGATATCTTGACAAGGTGCTTGCGGTGGAATAAGAGTCTGAGAACACGTGTTATCAGGAGAGAAAGCAATGGAAGACAGCGAAACTATTCCTATATTAGAAATTAATGAGAAATTAGTGGATGGTGGGGAATAAAGACAAAAACCAAGCAGGGCTAGGTGGGACGGCCTTTAAGATAGATGAAAACATATTAAAACGGGATAAATAGTATTCAATTTTAAGTTGTTGGTGTTTCTGCATCTTCCCCATAATTCAGGAAAGTGTGCTAGAGCACATTGCTGAGCACATTTATTTTTATGGAACTGTGCATGTGCTGTATACTTAAGGAAGAGGCTGATTTCCGTATTTAAATATATAACATAGCAGAGATACAGGGAAAAAAACAAAAAAGTTACAGAAAGAGGTAATTGGAGACAGGTGACCATGACAAGGCAAGACCCATTGGAAGTTCAGAGAAATCCTGAGAAGGGTATTGGGCTTTCCATGGATTAGGAGTGTAAACCAAACTTATTTAGAGCTTAAAGGGCAAGAGGGCCTCCAATGACAAATGGGTTGTATCACAACACACACACACACACACACACACACACACTGAAATGGTAAAATGTTACAAAGTTTAAAATTAGAAATGGGGAAACTACACCACTGAGCTCAAGATCTGGGACAAGAAATATGCCATATGTATCAATGGAGTAAGTACATTTTCATCATGTAAGACTAGTGGACCAGCTTCAGGACCTTACTATGGTCAACTTATTACAAATTTCCATAACCTTTTCAAAATCACTTCGATATGAATCATGTGCCTACTGAAGCTTTACACATATTAGCTGTGTATGACCTTAGTCTAGTGGGTAAGACTATCTGAGCACTAATCTTCTCTTTCTTTCTTGTAAAATAAGAATACTATTGTCTATTTCAAACATAAATAATAATGATTAATCTTCATTTAGTTCATAGTATATGTCAAGGCCAATTTTACAGCTATAATTTAGTTTAGTTCTTGCAATAATCCTATGAAGTATTATTATTCTCATTGTATAAATCAGGAAACTAAGGCTAGCAGAAGTCAAATAACTTTTCTCAGCATAAAGTTGGGCCATTAGAATGTTCCAGAGCTACTGACAGCAGTAATACTGGTAAACAAGGTGAAACTCAGTTTTAATTCTAAATTTTATATTATTGACTTGTTATTCCTGCATGGGTGAGCCCAAGATAACTCTGTAATAATAAATCCTCTGTAAATGTTCATTCAAGTCATTCTATGCATTTTTTCACAGTTTCTTTTATCTCATTTGACAAGAGTAGAATGCCTTGCTCATTTATCATCAGTTTAATCCCTACTGGAGCATCAGTTAATGAATAGAGGAACAACGGGAACCTGATTCCTGCTCAGGCATCAAGCCATTCTCAAAATGACAAAAACTATTAACATTGTTTCAGCTTGACTATGGACTGGCAGGAAGAAATCCCACTGTATATGCCCAATGTGAGGTGAGATTATGTTTTCAACTTAATTAGTCACACCAAGTAGGAGTGCATGCAGCCTGTCTCAGCACTTGGGCCCGTAGAGTGCCCAGTGGGGGCATATAGCTGCCAGTGACACTGTCCAAGGATGGTAGGGTCTCACCAGGGTCTGGAAAACTCCACCTCTGATATGCCATTGTCCTTTTATATTCTAAGCTTACATCACCATTTGGAAAAGTTAACTTAATGAGAGATGTGTTCATATACTGGGAAGCCAAAGCATCAGATATAACACATTCTTATTTCTGTGGAGAATTCACAGAATGAATGTCTAAATTTACCTAAAAATATCTCTGCTTCCATTTTTCCAACATTCTGGAGAGCCAATTTCCCTGCACCTATGGTGTGAATCAATTAATAAAAAAATGTTAAAACCAAAGGTAAGATTTTGTATAAATTCAAGAGTCTGACACACAGTGGTTCAATGAGTTCTACATTCTAAAATATTAAACACTTGAAATCTTGCAATTACTGTATGTCTAAATAGAATATTACCTAAGTATTTTTGCTTGTATAAAAACCTCAACCTTCTCAAATTACTTTTATTAAGTTTGGAAGAAAAAAAAAAGAAAAGAAAAGGAAAATAACTATAACTGACCTTCAAATAACATAAGCATTTTGTTGGTAGGCTTTATATAACTCAGCTCTCCAAAAGTTTATGAAAGCCAAATTGTCATCCGTGTTTATTTATTATTTAAAAGGAGTGAGTGATATAAAACACTAAGTTATTTATTATTTAAAATTATTTAAATAGAAATACTACAGTTCACTGCAGTGCACACAGGCTCTTGCATGAAGAAAATTAGCAAGGTGCAACGTTTCTTGTTTTACCTTCACAGACAAAGGTTGTGCCAAAGGCTTGCTGCTAACAGAAGCTCTTTCTATGCATTAAACTTGTCTCACCAAGACAGGTGTTTGAAATATGAGGGGCCGGCCTGCAGTACTATCAGTAGTTTCATTAGAGGGAACTTATTCTCCAAAGACCCCTCTTTTGTGAATATAATTTAATTTGGACCACCTTTCTAGGTGGTAGATGTTTGTGACTACTATCTCCAAATAAAGAAAAAGGTTAAATAAAAGTGGTAAGCAACACCAAATTAATGTTTGCACTATACTTTCACTTTATATAATTCATCAGTTATAACCTTCCTTATTGAAAACACTTAGTGAAACCTATTCAATTATCTGTTACTAAACAAGAACTCATAATCATTACAAAATACATCAAGTGGATAACTGGGAAACTGCCCCTCTCCTGGGCAGCGAAGGCTGCTGACATGTCCTGCCCGCCGTCTGCCGCACACAGTTGGGTGTTGCTCCAGGACCTTGCTTCAGACAGAGTGAGGTAACACAGACCTTGGAGCCAGATTTGCTGGGTTTGTACCCCTGCCCCAACATTTACATGCTCTATGGCTTTGGGCAACTCAAGTAGCATGAATCTCATCAGCACAGAGAGAAAACTTCACTGAAAACTCATTGCAGAGCAGCGGTAGAAGCCAGATTCCATGACGGCAGAAGCAGAGTTCGTGGCAAAAAACACAGCTTGCAGGCCACCCTGGGTGGTCTTGTCTTCCTGCAGCTTGCACACCCTCAGACTTAGGAGCTGTTTCAAGCACACAAACTTGAGAGAGTAAGGTGTTCTTGACACCATCTGTACCAAATCTGTGATTGAACTCAGTGAAGCCCTCTATATAAACGTTTAAGATTCTAGCAGCACATGTGGAGACCTACTCTTTTAGCCACCGGCTGCCGGAGACAGCCTCATAGACAAATTGCTCCCAAGTCAGCCTGTTCTACCTGAACAGATATTATAGACCCTCACAATCTGACTTCATAATGGGCACTGCCACATTCACTGCCATATGGCTGACAGGGTCTTGGTGTTCTGGCTGGGTGTCAGGCCTGAGCCTCTGAGGTGGGAGAGCCGAGTTCAGGATATTGCACCACCAGAGACCTCCCAGCTCCATGTAATATCAATCAGCAAGAGCTCTCCCAGAGATCTCCGTCTCAAAACTATGACCCAGCTCCACTCAACAACCAGCAAGCTCCAATGCTGGACACCCCAAGCCAAACAACTAGCAAGACAGGAACACAACCCCATTCATTAGCAGAGAGGCTGCATAAAATCATACTAAGTTCACAGACACCACAAAACACACCACCGGACACAATCCGGCACACCAGAAAGACAAGATCCAGCCTCATCCACCAGAACACAGGGATTACTCCTCTCCACCATGAAGCCTGCACAGCCCACTGAACCAACATTATCCACTGAGGGCAGACACTTAAAACAATGGGAACTATGAACCTGCAGCCTGCAAAAAGGAGAACCCAAACACAGTAAGTTAAGCAAAATGAGAAGACAGAGAAACACACAGCAGATGAAGGAGCAAAGTAAAAACCCAGCAGACCAAACAAATGAAGAGGAAATAGGCAGTCTACCTGAAAAAGAATTCAGAGTAATGGTAGTAAAGATGATCCAAAATCTTGGAAGTAGAATGGAGAGAAGAAAAGAAATGTTTAACAAGGACCTAGAAAAACTAAAGAGCAAACAAACAATGATGAACAACACAATAAATGAAATTAAAAATTCTCTAGAAGGGATCAGTAGCAGAATAACACAGGCAAAAGAAAGGATAAGTGACCTGGAAGATAAAACAGTGGAAATAACTACCACAGAGCAGAATAAGGAAAAAAGAATGAAAATAATTGAGGACAGTCTCTGAGACCTCTGGGACAACATTAAACACACCAACATTCGAAATATAGGGGTCCCAGAAGAAGAAGAGAAAAATAAATTATCTGAGAAAATATTTGAAAAGGTTGTAATTGAAAATTTCCCTAATATGGAAAAGGAAGTAGTCGATCAAGTCCAGGAAGTGCAGAAAGTCCCATACAGGATAAATCCAAGGAGAAACACGTGAAGACACATGTTAATCAAACTATCAAAAATTAAATACAAAGAAAATATATTAAAAGCAGCAAGGGAAAAGCAACAAATAACATACAAGGGAGTCCCCATAAGGTTAACATCTGATCTTTCAGCAGACACTCTGCAAGCCAGAAGGGAGTGGAAGGACATATTTAAAGTAATGAAAGGGAAAAACCTACAACCAAGATTACTCTACCCAGCAAGGATCGCATTCAGATTCGACAGAGAAATTAAAACCTTTACAGACAAGCAAAAGCTAAGAGAATTCAGCACCACCAAACCAGCTTTACAAAAAATGCTAAAGGAACATCTCTAGGCAGGAAACACAAGAGGAAGAAAAGACCTACAATAACAAACCCCAAACAATTAAGAAAATGGTAATAGGAACATACATATTGATAACTACCTTAATTTTAAATGGACTAAATGCTCCAACCAAAAGACAGAGACCGGCTGAATGGATACAAAAATAAATCCCGTATATATGCTGTCTACAAGAGACCCATGTCACACCTAGGGACATATACAGACTGAAAGTGAGGGGATGGAAAATGATATTCCACGCAAATGGAAATCAAAAGAAAGCTGAAGTAGCAATTATCATATAAGACAAAATGGACTTTAAATAAGGACTATTACAAGAGATAAAGATAGACACTAAATAATGATCAAGGGATCAATCCAAGAAGAAGATATAACAATTGTAAATATTTATGCACCCAACATAGGAGCACCTCAATACATAAGGCAAATGCTAACAGCCATAAAAGGGGAAGTCAACAGTAATACAATCATAGTACAGGACTTTAACACCCCACTTTCCCCAATGGACAGGTCAACCAAAATGAAAATAAATAAGGAAACACAAGCTTTAAATGATACATTAAACAAACAAAATGGACTTAACTGATATTTATAGGACATTCCATCCAAAAACAAAAGAATACACTTTCTTCTCAAGTGCTCATGGAACATTCTCCAGGATAGATCATATCTTGGGTCAGAAAACTGGACAGCTTACATGTAACAGAATGAAATTAGAACACTTCCTAACACCATACACAAAAATAAGCTCAAAATGGATTAAAGACCTAAATGTAAGGTCAGACACTATAAAACTCGTAGAGGAAAGCATAGGGAGAACACTCTGACATAAATCACAGCAAGATCCTTTTTCACCTACCTCCTAGAGAAATGGAAATAAAACCAAAAATAAACAAACGGGACCTAATGAAACTTAAAAGCTTTTGCACAGCAAAGGAAACCATAAACAAGACCAAAAGACAACCCTCAGAATGGAAGAAAATATTTGCAAACAAAGCAACTGACAGAGGATTAATCTCCAAAATATACAAGCAGCTCAAAATCAAAAAAACAAACAGGCTCCAATCCAAAAATGGGCAGAACACCTAAATAGACATTTCTCCAAAGAAGGTATACAGCTTGCCAACAAACACATGAAAGGATGCTCAACATCACTAATCATTAGAGAAAGGCAAATCAAAACAATGAGGTATCACCTCACACCAGTCAGAATGGCCATCATTAAAAAATCTACAAGCAGGCTTCCCTGGTGGCGCAGTGGTTGAGAGTCCGCCTGCCAATGCAGGGGACACGGGTTCGTGCCCTGGTCTGGGAAGATACCACATGCCGTGGAGCGGCTGGGCCCGTGAGCCATGGCCACTGAGCCTGCGCGTCCGGAGCCTGTGCTCCGCAACGGGAGAGGCCACAACAGGGAGAGGCCCACATACAGCAAAAAAAAAATCTACAAGCAATAAATGCTGGAGAGGGTTTGGAGGAAAAGGAACCCTCTTGCACTGTTGGTGGGAATGTAAACTGATACAGCCACTGTGGAGAACAGTATGGAGGTTCCTTAAAAATCTAAAAATAGAACTACCATAGGACCCAGCAATCCCACTACTGAGCATATACCGAGAAAACCATAATTCAAAAAGAATCACGTACCACAATGTTCACTGTAGCTCTATTTACAATAGCCAGGACATGGAAACAACCTAAGTGTCCATTGACAGATGAATGGATAAAGAAATGTGGCACATATATACAATGGAATATTACTCAGCCATAAAAAGAAACGAAATTGAGTTATCTGTAGTGAGGTGGATGGACCTAGAGTCTGTCATACAGAGTGAAGTAAGTCAGAAAGAGAAAAACAAACACTGTATGCTAACACATATATATGGAATGTTAAAAAAAAAAAATGGTTCTGAAGATCCTAGGGGCAGAACAGGAACAAAGATGCAGACGTAGAGAATGGACTTGAGGACACAGGGAGGGGGAAGGGTAAGCTGGGTCGAAGTGAGAGAGTGGCATGGACATTTATACACTACCAAATGTAAAACAGATAGCTAGTGGGAGGCAGCTGCATAGCACATGGAGATCAGCTTGGTGCTTTGTGACCACCTAGATGGGCGAGTTAGGGAGGCTTGGAGGGAGAGGCAAGAGGGAGGGGATATGGGGATATATGTATACTATAGCTAATTCACTTAGTTATACAGCAGCAACTAACACAACAATGTAAACCAATTATACTCCAATAAAGATGTTAAAAAAAAATACATCAACTGGTTTCATTTCCACATTTTCAAGAATCAAACATCATCTTAGTAGTGTGGGTAGATGTGATTACCTAAAATGAAGATAACTTCTTTCTTATGTAAATATGTCAAAATATATCTAATTAAGTACATATAAAGTCATAAATAAACCATGCTTTTCTTAGTGGGATAAAGTTATAGTCCATACTGGGGAAACACAGTAGTGACAGCTGATAGGTATGACTTTATTTTTCCTATTAAATTATAAATGGTAATAGCTAACACTCTTTGGGTGCTTCCTATGAACCAGTCACATACACTTTGTATTAACTTATTTAATCCTCACAGAAAAGCTATGAGACTGGAACTATTATTGTCCTCATCTTATGGATGAGTTACAGAAAGGTTAATCAACTTGCTCCTAGACACAGCTAGTAAATGCTGGAAACTGATTTAAATCTGGACAGTCTATTCTAAAATCAGCCCTTTTCTTTTTTCTTTGCGGTCCGCGGGCCTCTCACTGTTGTGGCCTCTCCCGTTGCGGAGCACAGGCTCCGGACGCACAGGCTCAGCGGCCATGGCTCACGGGCCCAGCTGCTCCGTGGCATGTGGGATCCTCCCGGATTGGGGCACGAACCCGTGTCCCCTGCATCGGCAGGCGGACTCTCAACCACTGCGCCACCAGGGAAGCCCTAAAATCAGTCCTTTTAACTACTATTTGTATAACTTATTTTTAATTTGTATAAATCATTTAGATACATAATTTATAATTTATAGAATATTAGTTATGATATATCAGAATAAGATTTTACTTTTACATAATGGAGACCATGCACAACGGTCCAGTTTGTTTAACAGGCCACCAGATGAAAAGCAGCTCACTAATGCACAACTGTCATGGGAAAAGAAGCTGTTTCTGAATCCCCTATACCCTGGGGAAACTACATGCTGTTTCATTCAAAGCCCAAGAAGCTTAACTGCTAAAGGATAATCTTTAAAAAAGCATCTGTTTCCTCATCAGGAAACCAAATAATCAACTTTTATTTCTCAAAGGTAAGGAAGATCAAGTGGACATCCCTTGGATCTAACCTGTGGTTTCAGAAAGGACAGAAAATAGCAATCATTAAACTGCTCCTTCTGGGAAAATTTTGTGATTAAATGCAAGACAGCATGTAAAGAGAATCACATTGCTACTGGCTGAAAATCTGAAATGGAGATGCAGCGCCTAACCACTTCTCTGGAAGAACTAAAATGGATTGGAAGAAAGAGCTGGACCTAATGTTTAAAAAGCTCACATTTGACATTACCTCTTATTGAGCAATTATATTATTGCCTAAACTAGTATTACATTAACCACTGCAGCAGATCCTCCCCATTACTGACTCCTCTCTGATAATACATTGAGTTTTTGTATAATCTCTTTTAGGTCACCTAAGCAGCGGTGCACCAAATTGTGTACCCATGATTGAGACAAATAATGAAGTCCCTCAATATCTAGCTGACTATCAGAGAGTGACTAAAGTACCATAAGAATTAATCTCCAATAATCCTGTTGATATTTGTAGGTCCTTTTAAAAAATTACTAATATTCCTGTACCTTTAAGTTACCTTGTTAAGAGCATATGTGCCAAATGTTTGGGTCACTTGGTACTATAATTTTTAGAAAGGAAAAGATAGGTATCCCCTTATCACAGAGGTAGGTTCCAGCTGGATGTAGGATTTGAAATGAACATCTTGAAGTCCTCTACTTTGAAATGAAATATATTCCCATTCATTCCACATTTTTCCAACTTGTTGAATTATGAGAAATCTGCAAAGAATTTATAGGGAAGGTGCTCTAAGGAAGTCACTAACAGGATAGTTGTTTACTAAGGAACTGATTATACTGAACCTAAAGAGACTGAGGACTAAAGACTTTAAAGTCTGTAGGACTAAAAACTTGTCTTAGATAAGCTTCTTTGTTTGCCTAGCACCCTATGAGTATTAGAATGTCCAAGTCTAACTCATAAACACATTTACAGACAGATGAAAATAATGATTTTTATTTTTACTCAAAACAAGAGAAAAATGTAAGGTAGACTGAAATAATATTATTCTGAAATCAGACTCAAGAAATGTAAGTCAAATAGCTGACATTAAAAAAACAACAAAGCTGGATTATTTATATTTTAATAAAATGTACTATATAATCTATTATTACTTTTAGATGATAATAAATTCTTTAGAGAAACTTTATTTTATTTCTAAAATAAATCCTGGCCCAAGGAAGTATTTATATGTAATTAACTCCATTATAAGGTACAACTCTAATGCCTCCAATGAAGAGTTAGCATAATTTTCTTCAACAAATATAGAATATTCTGCTCTTAAAATCTATAATTCATTATCTCATTTGAATATATTGTTTAATGTAGTAAATGTGGGATGAATAGTAGTAATGATACAGAAATAAAACAATAATTTTACTCTCATATCTAATTAGCCACCAGTAAAACTAAAATTGGAACTGTGAAAAGGTAATATATCTAGTCGTAACACTATCGGGAGGGGACAGACCAACATTTTTAACCCATTGTTTGTCATAATTATGCATGGAAACATGTTTTAAAATAAAGTGGACCTAATATATAAAAATGAGAACAATCTTAGGAATAATTTTTAAGAGTATATCTGTCGTTGCCTTTCTGTGTTAAAATGGTCCAAAAAAAAGAACTTTTGTCAAAGACACTATTTTCATTCTCACTGAAGTTATTTTGTTAAGGCTATAACCATAGAAATATATATATCTTAGATCCCAGCAACAGGAAAGCCCAGAATTCTAGCTTAATTTGCAGGTACAGAACAATATCACAATGGCAAAATATCAGTTTCAATGTCAATTTAATGTATTGGTTAATAACATAGGCAATAAGACATGGGCTAAAATTAATACATACTTAAAACAGCCTCTGCTAAATGATTTAACATGAATGATGTTAAGGACATTTAGGAACCTTTGTTTCTTAGACAATTTGAGAGTTTTATTCTCTTTTGTGAGAATCTCTGGGGAAAGTTAAATGCAAGTGCTTTCATTTAATAAGACTAACCAAGAGTAGTCTAAAATCAGAAGTTGTAGCCCTGCTTAAACCACATAGCTTAATCATAGAATAATATAATCATAGAATTATTAGTTGGTTTATCTAGTTGAACCTCGTTATATTAAAGGGAAGGAAAAAGAGACCCAGGAACGTGGAAAGAACTACCAAAGAGCAGGCAGTAAAATGGCAAAGAGAAAATTTTAAGTAAAGCCCAGGCTGCCTATCAGGTCTTCCATTAAGCATTGCAGTGATTGAGGAATTAGCCATACTTAGAAATGCATAATTAATCTTTTAAGTGATATCCTAATATTATTTCAATCCACCTCACATTTTTGCATAGTTTTGAGGAAAAGTCAAACTGTTATTTTCACCTGCCAATATATATAAATATAGGTTTATGAGTTAGACATAAATTCTAATGTTCATTGGGTGCTAGCAAATGAAATACATGCATTCGTTTTCTTCTAATCAATCAATATTTATCAAAGATTTAATAAATTCAAGGAGCACTTGTGATGCAGAAGCATTTATTTTGATGTTAAAGTTATATACCTTCCCTCAGAATGCTCTCACAAATAAAGTACACAGACAAATGATGATGATGAAAGGGAACAACTGAATGTACCTAAAGAAAAGAAAACTTAAGTGTAACTTGAGAATTCAGAATATACAGCTGTAGTTCTAAAAACTTAATGTGCATAAGATTCATGTGGAAAGCTTGTTAAAATTTTAGATTTCTGGTCCTCATCTTTAGATAATTAAATATAGTAGGCTAGGCTGAGACCTGGGGATGTACATAGTTAATAAGAATCAAAAGTAATTCTGACACAGGTAGGCTTCTGACCACACACCCTGAAACCTTGATAAGGGGCTGCTTCATGGTGGGAGAAGCAATTACAATATTGATATCATGAAGCATGAGATGCTTCTAGAAAAATGGATAGAATTTGGGTATATGGAGATGGGGTAAAGGGCAGTTGAGAAGGGGAAAGAGAAACAGTTAAGGCATGAAAGCAAGAAGACGCAGAGTGAGTTAGGAAACAGACAATGGCTAAACTTGGACAACACTAAGAATGTGAGAGGGTAATATGAGAGATGGCTGTAGGTTCGGGGGAAATTGATTAGAGTCAGGAGTGTCAAGCCAGGGAGTGTTGACTCCTTCTAATAAGTGATAGGAAGTTCCTAAAGTTTTCTGAGCAGGTAAAAGCTTAATACAAAGTGTAGAGTACAGATCAGGAGAAATGGGATTGAAACCATGGGGTGGGGGCGGGGGTGGGGGGTGGGAGATAAGGTGGCCAAGCAAATCGGAACAAAGTGAAGAGGGGCAAGGAGATAACACATTAAGGAGTGTCTCTATTTTACTGCGTGGTGAAAGAGAAGACAAAGAAGGAAAGCAGAGGTGTGATGAGATAATTAGAAGGATAAGTAAGGGAAAGGATAGCAAAGAACAAAAAGGTGGGGTTGGGTGCATAGCACAGTGGCCTGTGGGAGGAAAGGGTATAGACTCATTACCCTGCTCAGGGGCATCACTTTTCCTCTCCAGGCCACTGTGTGTGGGTTCAAAAAAGAGGCATAACTGCCATGTTCATATACTGCCCAGACTGAAGACTGAAAAAAGCAATGGGTTTTTTTGGTTTGTTTTTTGGTTTTTTTTTTTGCGGTACGCGTGCCTCTCACTGTTGTGGCCTCTCCCGTTGCGGAGCACAGGCTCCGGACGCGCAGGCTCAGCGGCCATGGCTCACGGGCCCAGCCGCCCCGCGGCATGCGGGATCCTCCCGGACAGGGGCACGAACCCGTGTCCCCTGCATCGGCAGGCGGACTCTCAACCACTGTGCCACCAGGGAAGCCCAGCAATGGGGTTTTAATAAAGGATGGATTTTAGATGAAAGACCATAAGGATAGTGATCACCTGTGATTAGTATCATAATTTTAGATGACAGAAAAGCAATGAGTGGAAAATTTCAAATGCAGGGCCCAGGAACATTAGAAACAAGGAGGGGCAGGAAACTGATGGAGGATTTTACAGAATCCAACAATCTGAAAATCTGTATAAAAGTATGGGAGCCCTCATTTAGTTGTAGAGTCCTTCTGGTCTCTGGTCCTGTTGCTCCTATTGAGGAGGAAGAAGAAAGGTAGCCTGGTCAGGTAAGCCTCTGTGAGGTGCCAGGCGACGGCTTTGAAATGCTTTCCTAGCACATAACATGTCTGGTAAAGCAACTGCGGCACTCTGACGTTTACGCTGAGACATGCCACCACACTCCTGGTTGGTCCAGGACAGCTTACTTAACTGTGAATTTCAACTTCTGCACCTGTGTAAAATATGGATCTTGGACATTGACATTTATGTCATCTTACTTCAGGAGGATGTCAAAAGAATCAGGAAGTGACTCTACAGAACCTTGAGCCAATCGGACAGAAGTGCGCTAAGTGCCAAATAATTTCTTATTTTTCATACTCTTCTAGGTTTCTTGAAATGTGAAAAGAAAAAGAAAAAAAAATCAGGGAATTTATGAATAAAAAGTGGCTAGTAGGACATCTTTATTGGGCCAAAGGGGGATTATGATATTTCCTGAAAAGTATGGGGGCTAGTTAACAAATAACCAATTTAGACTGTTAATGTTTGTGGCTCTTAGGGTCTGAGGTTTACTAAATTAATTTATATGTGAATCCAAAAATGAACTAATAGACCTAAAAATGGCTCAAGCTTGGGTTTGGGTTTCTGAGTACTAAAAACTTATTTTACCACTATTTTGACCTTAACTTTGGAACAAATCAGGTTTATGAATTGCTCCTTTTCTAGAACTCCCATTACTCTTTTTTTTTTTCTTTTTTTTTTTAATGGCTGTCACGATACTTCACAACTGTCTACTGGGCACTAAATCACTAAATGTGTGCCAGGTACTAGGCTGAATGTTGGAGATAAAAAGTTAAATGAGACACTCCCTAACCTTGGAGGCTCAGCCCTTTGATTAGTTGTAGATATTACTTAAGAGCCTGTTAGACTTCAAGCCCCGCCTCAGGTAGGATTCCGTCATTGACTTTATATGCTCATATCTCAGGTTTTTAATATAGCTATTAAAAAAAGTTAAATGGAAGTGAATATTATAGTTAAAAGATAATTTGGGTAGCAACCTATCTCATTTTTTAAAAGTGAAAAAGTATTCTCTCAGATAAATTTGATTTTTGGTTCATCTTGGTTGATTTTTAGAATATGATAATTAGCTGCTAACACCAGTTAATCCTTTCAGCAGTATATAAAACAGTCACTTTACTCTCTAATAGGGTCATCTAATCAAGATATAACTTATGAATTGGGTGGATTCTGATTTTGCAATATATCTTGGACCTTAGGAATGATTTCACAACAATCTATCTAATCTTTCAGAGAAATGAGAGGGTACTATTGATAGTTTGTAGTACTATTTCATATTTTCTGTTGTCATTTCAGTTTTTTCAGTGTTTGTAAAACTAAATGTTATCATAAGGTTTGGAATAGGTTTAAGATTTCTGAGTATTATCAAGTTAATCTATAAATGCTACATTGAATTGTATCTTTGTCTCCATTTGGTTTGAGCTAAAACATTGGAAGTGGTTAGATTCATAAATCTTTTCTATAGCACCTATATTTGATATAGTAAGTCAAATGAAAATGAGGTACAATAAAAATACAAGCCAAATTGGTAAATGATTAAGTATCATTTTTTTTTAAGTTGAACTTACAGAAGAAAGAGAAGGGCAGGGTAGGGACAAAATAACTGTTGACATTGGCATCACTAAAGTCAGATTTTAACATATAAAATGGTTTGTACATTAAGTAATAAAAAGGAAAACATTTCTCCCAAGTAATGAAGCAATCTAGAATGCAGTTCTTAAAACCAATGCAGTATAATATACTAGTTCAGCTTAAATGTCAATTTCAACTAACTTACAGTTGTATAATATTGCTATAAATTATAAGTTGAATGAAAATGAAAAGATCTACATAATATGTAGTAACAATAGTTGCTGAGAAGCACATCTTTTTTTTTTAAGATGACTTCTCTTATTTTATTTTTTTCACTTTTTAAATTATTATTTTTGGCACCACCATGCAGCTTGCTGGATCTTAGTTCCCCAACCATGGATTGTACCTGCGCCCTCAGCAATGAAAGGGCAAAATCCTAACCACTGGACCACCAGGGAATTCCCAAAGCACATCTTTTTAGACATTCTTTTAAAAATATTGTTTTTATTTTCTCCTTTCTTACATGATTACTAAAATCTTAGGTGTTTCTTTTGGAAGTGTAGTTAGAGAGCAATCGAGAGCCATGTGTCATAAGCTCTGTAACGGGGCTGGACTATGTCTTTTGCTGCATCAATTACCTGGACATACATTACTTGATCTTTAGCGTATGCAAATTTATAATACTTGAGAGCAGACTTTACTACACTCTAAGTGCCCAGTGAGATACCACGAAATGTAATATGATTCTATTCATTACAGTTTGCTGTGACTATGAGATCTTTCAGGGCAACTGTGTGGTTCTTTATTAATGAAGAATTTTTGTGGCTGGAATGGTACAAGTCACAGTCTAAAATACAAAAAAAAAAAAAAAGAAACTAAATTGGCTACTTATTTTAAGATGCAATTGAAGTATATATAGAATATATGTAAGTCATAATATGAATGATATTGTGGGGCTTTGCTTTTAACTTTAAGTATTAATGCTAATACGTGGTCAAATGCTATAGAGTAGGAACTTGATAGCAGATCAAATCATGCTTGTTGTCAAACAGTGACACTCAGTGGCTTTGACTGTCTTCAATAGAGTCTACACATATGTGATCTTTGAGTCCATTCATTTGTTTATTCCACATATATTTACTGAGAGCCTAACATGGACCAGCCACTATACTATGCTCCGGGGATATAGCTGAGAACAAAACAATGCTCCTGCCCACATGCACCTTATTGTCTAGTGACTGAGAGTAAAAATAATTATAAATTTATAATACCACAATTATATAATTGTGATAGGAGATAAGAAAAATAGAGCAGCATGAAGATAGGTATAGGTTTGTGACAGTGATGGAGCAGTGCTATTTTTGGATAGGGTGGTTAGGAAAAGTCTAAGAAGGTGATAGCTGAGTGATTACAATTAGATGCAATCTCACTGGGTTTCTATGCTCACTCTACTTCAACTTGTGTGTGTAAGTATAGATCACTTGAGAATAATCTGCATTGAGAATGCAAGGTTCTGGCATAGCAGTTAATGAATTAAACAATTTAAATATTAAATACAAAGTAAATCTTAGAAAGATAAAAAAAGATCTTTAAGATTGCAGAATATTAAATAGCCTCATTTTACAGTTTTGCCCATGGGTATTCATTTTTTCATTAAAATGCATTGTTTTTTGAATATCCACAATATGTTATATCCCACAGACTAGCTGTAAACAAGAAACACAATGGTTCCTACCCTATGGAATTCAAATTCTATTCACATAGCTGAGATAGAGCCATCAAACACTCTTCATTTTGGTGCCATTTAGTTTGAGTTAAAGGTATCAAAATTGGTTGTCCATTTTTCTCTGATCCTCTTTTATATCTGAAAAAATTCAACTTACTCTTTCTTTCTGTGGCATTGCTCCTGGTACTTTTTCCCAGGATGCAACTAGTTCCTCGGCTTCTGCTTACTTTTGTACTCCTTATGGAGTACAAAATGAAAATATATTATAGCTGCAGAGTTTTGTAGTCATAACAGTATCGATCATTTGTAATGATATTAGACAATATCTATAACGATACTGATGTATAATTTTTTTTTTTTTTTTTTGCTGTACGTGGGCCTCTCACTGTTGTGGCCTCTCCCATTGCGGAGCACAGGCTCTGGACGCACAGGCTCAGTGGCCATGGCTCATGGGCCCAGCCGCTCCGTGGCATGTGGGACCTTCCCAGACCGGGGCACGAACCCGTGTCCCCTGTATCGGCAGGCGGACTCTCAACCACTGCGCCACCAGGGAAGCCCCTGATGTATAATTTATTAAGTCTTTACAGTGTCTTAGATACTCTGTCAATCTGTACATGCTGTACTATTTAACTTGTACCAGAACTATGTTAATCATATTTTATAGATGAGAAAAATGAACCTCAAAGAGGTAAAGTAGCTTGTTCAAAATTATACGATTTCTAACAGGGAAGTCTGAATTCAAAGTCAGACTGAGCTAATGCCAGTGTCCAAACCACTGGACTACAAGTTAAGAAAAAGAAAAAAAAATGAGGTTAACTCCCAAGAATTTGAGAAGTTAAGGTAAATTACAAAACTAACATATAACATAATGTATTAGGGATTCAACAAATTTCCTTAAAGGGTTAGATTTGTTCTTAGGCAGTAGCAAAACCAAACGAAAGATATTCATCTATCTGATGAAAGAAAAGGTCAATAAGGATAGAGTTGGATTAATATTAAAAGAACAGCAAAGAGCACATGTTGGCATAGTCCACTCAAACACTGTCTAAGAGAAGGAGTATTGGCTAACAGACTCAGAGAATTATGGTTCCATTCATTCATTCATTCATTTAGTCAGTCAGTCATCCAATGACATTTTTTGATTGCATACTATATTCTAGATGCCGTACCAGGGGCTGAGGATACAGCAGTGAACAAGATCCACAATGGCCCCCACCCTCAAGGAGCTTGCATGTAGCAGGGATTTCCACCTAGCTAGAATTCTAGATAGAGGTTTCAAACTATCTTTGGTTGATGCCAGTACATATTTGAGTTACAGGACTCCCATTATTCTGAACTTGGTAATCTGATAATGAATGGATTTTTATGCAGATATTTTATAGGAAAATGTGCTGTTCTTGCCAGCCTAAGAATTCTGATCTACATCATAATGACCTACCTGGGGGAAATTAGTAAACAGTTTCATTTATACGTCAAGAAATCAACCTACTATGGGAAAATTGACAAAAATAAACTTTAGAATTTTTAAGGTTGAGGAACAGATATGGGCCCATAGTAGATTCATTAAGGTAATGGTACCCTGTGAAGCCTCTTGGGGGATACCTAGACAGGTAGGCATCCCAACTCTTCATCTGATCATTGCATTATTATCTTGTAAATAAATTAAACCCAAATCAAATATAAAAATAAGCATAGAAGTTTAGTTTATGTTAAAATGTTTGTTATTATTTAAAATAATTTAAAATTATCTGATTAGATATTTATAGCTTTCTATTTGAGAAAAGTATGCTGTGCACTCAATATACTTTTTTAATACAGACCTTGGATTTTTATCCCCATAGGTAACCTCTTTTATAAAATGAACCATGATAAACAGATTTCTCCCTGTTTTGACTTCTTCCAATAACTCAAAGCAAGTTAATAATAACTTCCTAGCCATCAACGTTCAACAGGAACTAATTCTGCAAATCTGAGCTGTTAAAAGGGCCCATTGTACCGTTCTTCCAAGCCACTAATACTAAAACAAATAGAACAAAAGGCAAAACTGGAATCATAATTAACCAGGAGGCTTTACAGAGGACATTTTTATTGGTTTTTCATTAATGATGTATCTATAACTGATTCTATTTTTAGTGCTATGCAATTTAAAAAGGAAACTTTTAATATGTAGAACTTTATAAATCACTGAGATAATCAAGATGTGTACCACAAGGGTATGGTAAGTTCCGTAACAAATGGTGGCGTGAATGCAATCACGTGTCTTCCACAACAGAGTTGATTTTTAAAAATTTTTTATTTATTTATTTTTTTGCGGTACACGGGCCTCTCACCGCTGCGGCCTCCCCCGTTGCGGAGCACAGGCTCCGTACACTCAGGCTCAGCGGCCATGGCTCACAGGCCCAGCCACTCCGTGTCACGTGGGATCCTCCCGGACCGGGACACGAACCTGCGTCCCCTGCATCAGCAGGCGGACTCTCAACCACTGCGCCACTAGGGAAGCCCCAACAGAGTTGATTTTTAAACCCACACATTAAACAAACATAATTACATAGTGCCATATAGTCTTTGCATAGTGGTCTCCATACAGAAACAGAAAAATATAAAGATACATTAAGGGACTTCCCTTGTGGCACAGTGGTTAAGAATCTGTCTGCCAATGCAGGGAACACGGGTTCAACTCCTGGTCCGGGAAGATCCCACATGCGGCGGAACACTAAGCCCATGGGCCACAACTACTGAGCCTGCACTCTAGAACCCATGCACCACAACTACTGAGCCCGCGTGCCTAGAGCCTGTGCTCCACAAGAGAAGACACTGCAATGAGAAGCCCGCACACCGCAACAAAGAGTAGCCTCCGCCCGCCACAACTAGAGAAAGCCCGTGAGCAGTAACGAAGACCCAACACAGCCAAAAATAAATAAACAAGTTTAAAAAAAAAAGATATATTGTTGAGATGCAGAAGTGAGAAGCAAAGAACTTATAGCTAAGATAACAAGGACTTAAGTTTGTTACCTTTCTCTTTGGCTTCCTCTCTATCTAGGTAGAAAGATGTATTCCACCAAAGCTTCTGAATAGCCAAAACTTTATAAATCCTCTCTGAAAACTACCTTAAAATCCCTATTTACACCTAAGCTCCTTCAGTAAAATAACTTTCTCTTCAGTAAATATCTCCTTAAATGTTCATACGGCAGACAGTTTTTCTCTATAGGAAAAATTATTCCTTAAAAAATAAAAAAGCTTTTTACAATGTTCTACAATCCACTTTCTCTTTAAACCCAACCTTCCAGTTCATAACAAGTTACTTCCTTTTAGTGAATCAGAATTGCTGTTGTCATCTTTTTATGTGGCATATTCTTGGAGCACTTACAAATAAAATAAGAGCATATTTATAGAAAATGAATAATAAGAGGAAGAATTAGTTCAGGTAAACATGACATTAGAAACAGTAAAAGAATTAGAATTGTGTAAATTGCTTCTGAAAACTACTGCTATATCCTACACCATCTGTGTCTACTTTGTTGATCTTCAAAAGCTTATCTCTATTTGTTTTCACCCCCCCTGGAATGCAGCCTGAGAATAATTTTGAATAGGCAAGTAAGCAGTGAAAACAAATAAAGGGTTACATTCATTATCAGACATCTGAAGGAAGGAATGAAATGGTGGCACAAAATTGAGCTGTGACTGAACAACATTATAATCACTAAATCCCTAATTTATACTAGTTGGCTAAAGGAGTAAGAGGATCCCATTGAAATAATATTTTCAGTGAAAGTACTTCCTTTTTTTTGTGTGTGTGTGTTTTATTTAGACTATTTTATTTTATTTTATTTATTTTTTTTAACATCTTTATTGGGGTATAATTGCTTTACAATGGTGTGTTAGTTTCTGCTTTATAACAGAGTGAGTCAGTTATACATATATATATGTTCCCATATCTCTTCCCTCTTTGTCTCCCTCCCTCCCACCCTCCCTATCCCACCCCTCCAGACAGCCACAAAGAACCGAGCCGGTTTCCCTGTGCCATGCGGCTGCTTCCCACTGGCTATCCACCTTACGTTTGTTAGTATATATATGTCCATGTCTCTCTCTCGCCCTAACACACCTCACCCTTCCCCCTCCCCATATCCTCAAGTCTGTTCTCCAGTAGGTCTCTGTCTTTATTCCTGTTTTACCCCTAGGTTCTTCATAACATTTTTTTTTTCTTAAATTCCATATATATGTGTTAGCATACGGTATTTGTCCTTCTCTTTCTGACTTACTTCACTCCGTATGACAGACTCTAGATCTATCCACCTCATTACAAATAGCTCAATTTCGTTTCTTTTTATGGCTGAGTAATATTCCATTGTATATATGTGCCACATCTTCTTTATCCATTCATCTGTCGATGGACATATAGACTGCTTCCATGTCCTGGCTGTTGTAAACAGTGCTGCAATGAACATTGTGGTACGAGACAGGTATTCTTGATAGCGGGGAACTGGGCATATATACTATAACGTGGCTTGTTGAACAAGTCAGATGTTCTTATCTAAAAAGATATAAATTACCCAAATTAGAAGTATCCTAGGAAATTAAGACTAATTGCATGTCTCACCAGAAAAATAATGGATAATAATGTATGCATTGCAGATTGTTCTGACATTTCAAACTGGCATTACCTGAGGCTCCAGAGGTCATACATTTCTAGCTTTCATATTAAAGAATGTACTCCAGAAAAAATCAAATGCAGAGATCTTGTGCCCTTATTACAATTCCTTACTATTACCAGCATCCAATTTTTGCTCCTTAAAAAATTTCTAGGAGACCACAGTATACCTCTTAACACTGGCTCTAACTTATTTGATCTAATTGTGCCATTTACATGGTTACAGATTTAAGTAAGTTGTTTTCCCAGTCTTGTGGGTTAGATACCCTTTGGAATCTGATAAAAACCATGTACTTTCTTGTACATACATGTATTCATACAGAAAGTTTTCAGGTGATTCACAGCTCTCTTCTAGAAGCTAATCCATTCACTCCAGGTCAAGAACACATCCTTGAAGTGAAAACATGAAGGTAGAATAGGTATTTTGCTAAGTTGAAAAATAAGAAGCAAGCAATAAAATAAACATCACAAAACAAATTTTTTTTTAAGAAAGTGAAAAGAAAATCTTACAAGTGTTCTATGTTTATATCTGGTAGGAAGAACACCTCAACATCTTGTTCTTGCTGCCACTTATGTTGTCACCCATTAAGGGTACGTGGGTCAATGAGAAAAGAGACTTCTTTTATTTATTTCTCGAGGATTTAGCCTGTCTCAGGGAAAATGGCCTACATTCCAACACCTAGCTTTGGAAAACTCTGACAGGTCCATATGCCCCAGATATGTCCTATGGGGACTGATTTCCAAACTAAAAATGAGGACATGTAGTCTGACACCTTAACTACATTTATGGAAACATTAGTACTACCTAGGAAAACCTACAAAGACAGATAGATGTGTTCATTCTCTGATGGGTCCCCTCATTTCGCCTAAAACTTCTAACTACCCCATACCTGCTCTGCAATTATGTGTACTAATGTCTGCAATTTACTCTGAAATGCATCAGATATAAGATGATTGATAGAGCATACAGGAGTGATGAATTTTAGATATGTGATAAAGCACATATAATAAAACATTAATGGTAGACTAGGTAAACAGATGTTCACTGTAAAATTCTTACAACTTTTCAAAAGGTGTGCAATATTTTTATAACAAAAATTTGGAGAAAAATACAATAAAAAAGTAAAGAATGAAAATATAACAAAAGAAATATTCCAAATTGTTAACCGTCATTATAGGTGAGAGTGGAATTATGGGTGATATTTATTTTATTATTTCTGGATTTCTGATTAATCTGTATTCTTTAATTTTACACAAATAATTTTTTAGGTAATAAATAATAACACTTTTATAAAAAACTTACAAATCAGTCGGCCATAAATTAGACTACTGAAGCAAAGGTATTTTTGTTAGGGACTCACATAGAATGAGCTTTGCAAAATAGGTATGGAGCTGTATCATTCTAGGGAGTGGAATTTATCCTTGAACACAAGTGGGTAGAGAAGGAAGCTGAGCCTAAAAGGGCTATTTAGGGGATGACATAATGGAATTAAAGTGTTTTCTTTTTTTTTTTAAAGAGATTGGGGCAGTACTCCACTGTACTAATCAAATGACTTCACAAGGCTATCTCTTCCTATGACTTGGTGGGAAGCAGGGAAGGAGAGGGAGACTACTTTGGGGCAGTTTGATTTTCTAATATATGTGAACAACAGATGTATGTTATTGAAAAGATTTATAGCTGTGTGCACACACAGCCCCACATGCTTTACTTGAGCCTTCTAAACACTTATTAACAGTGAAAATACAGTAATAGAATCATTCTAGTCAAATTATGTCTTTCTGACTTCCATGTTACTTTTTGGTTAAACAAATTCAGTGAAATTAATCATTTTTTTCAAGAAAAAAAAGAGGAGTAGCATTAAAAAATATTTGCATTATAAGGCAGAAATAGAGACACAGACGTAGAGAACAAATGTATGGACACCAAGAGGGGAAAGCGGCGGCGGGGCGTGGGGGGGGCGTGGGGGGGTGGTGTGATGAATTGGGAGATTGGGATTGTCATGTATACACTGATGTGTATAAAATGGATGATGAATAAGAACCTTCTGTAAAAAATATTTGCATTATAGTAAGTATTTTGCCCAACTAATATTATGATATACTTGCTGTTAGGAGATAGGACAAAATCTTTATTTACAGTATGTTATAATGTTAAACCACCATTAAGACAATGATGATTTGTCATGCTATTAACAGCAGAGCCTAAGTATATGTATCTATAAGGCCAATTCCTTACCACTAATGTAAGTTGCCTCTTTACTGAAGTGCAAATACAGAAGAACACACTTAAAACATGAGGAAATGACATACTTTTATTTAATACAATGTTCCAAATGTAGTAGTTATGTATCCTAAAATGGTAATTTACTGAAAAACAACAAAATAGCAAGGAACAAATACTAAATTCATATACTGCCCCAGTAAATGTAAAATGCACAATAAATCGTAAACATAACAACATAAGTAGATTGGGCCTACTTTCCTCATCTCATCTAAGAATAACAATACATGATATCATCTATTGCTTATGCAGGAGAATTTGGGCAGAGCAATCAGAAGCAATAAGATAAAGATGACAAAATATATTTGACAGACTATGATTTTTCTCTAATTCTCTCAGTGCAGCATCAAATACACCAGCATGTGATCACCACAGCTGCAGGGAGGCAAATGGAAATTGATACCATCATCTGAATCTATTTTCCTTTGTTCTTAGAACAGGTAGAAACTAGAATGTAAGTGCAGACATTCAAACACCATCAGAAAGCCTCTGAATGGGCCAAGTCAGAAGGAAACACTAAAACCTGCCTAAGGAACCACAAAGAAAGCAGTTGCCTGAAGAGGACTATGTTCCTGACCTTCCTCAGCTAGTCACTATTTGTAGGATCTAAGGCAAAGTGATAGGACACATGAATTGCATTTATGGTCTCAACTATACATCCTCTGTATTCATTCCCTTTGTCAAGCAAATTTTGGAGTTCTTCCTACAAGGGTGAGGTAGACTGATCACCTTATGTGACTTGCTTTGTCCAATAGAATGCATCAGAAGTAACAGTGTGACAGTTGCAAACCTAGTCTCAAGGGGCCTTGTGTGTTTCTGCTTTCCTTCTTGCACTTTTGCCATTGACATGAGAAGGACATGCCTAGATTAGACTGTTGGTCCCAAGAAAAAGATGAGAAACCTGTGGAAACAGAGCTGTCACAGCTAAGGTTTACCAACAAAGCCCAGCCTAGGACAGAGCCTATGGTCAACCAACAGATACATGAGTGATCCCAGCAGATACCAGCAAGACCACTGAACCAAGCCCAGTCTAGTTCATTTGAACCCTGCACATGTGAGAAAAAACTGTTCTTTGTTGTATGCCAGCGAGGTTTTTTTGATTGTTATACAGCAAAATTTAACTGATATACAACTTAACCTGTGTGTAGTTTCCTTATCTGCATAAGTAGGTGGTAATTTTTTTTAAATGGCTCTGTGTAAAAGCTATACCAATCTGTAATACATAAAATGTCCCAAACTTCTACTGCCTATTTCAGAATGATTGGCCAAGAAATTCATATCCTTTGGTCTGTGTGCAAATTGCCCAGCAGTTCTACCATTTTTTTTAACTGATATTTTAAATGTGGTAGAAAAATTATAATATAATGTATATCAGAAGAACTTATATTTCTTGGTTTTATCTTTGTTAGAGAAAGTCAAACCATTACATTATTTGACAGAATCACATATGAGCAATCTTGATAAGGGACTTTAATAAAAGTGATAGTCTGCACAGCTTCCCTGAAGTTTTATGCCCTTTTCAAAGAAACAACAACAGGAACAACAACTAACTGAACCCTGCTAAATGAGAAATAAACTTAAAATACACCATAATTTTAATTTATTTATGCAAAATATTCAACAAGCTCTAAATAATCTGCCCATGTTTTACTGTGTTGAATATTTTTCAAATATTCCATGCAATACTTTTCTTAATACACTTTTACACAACTCATTAGAATGCACTGGCTTTCGTAATGCCATCTTAGAAACAATGCTTCAGAATTATTCAACAGAGAGGGCTGCAATTTTGGATGACTCACTCTTATAGAACAAATCTTCACGAAACATGGTCACTGATGATTTCCTTTGTGTGTTGGGTAACTAAGTAAATTCAGATATATTTAGATGAGCTCTGATTTCTTAAAAAAAATTTTAATTTAATTATCTGAAATGAATGAGGGAAGTAGCCTTTTTTTTAAACACCATTTCACTCAGCTTAGTATTTGAAATTTGTGTTTCTAGTGTATATAGCCAACAATTTGTAGGAGACAGTGGACCAAATGTGTGTGAAGTAGCAGGGAGAAGATAGGTTCTTTCTAAATATAACAATCTTTATTGATCACATACTCCGTACACCAGAGATATTTTAAAAACACAATTTTGGGTCAAAATGCTCAAGATTTAATGGCAGAATATATATATATAAATATATATATATATTAATATATGAAATATTAATGATACAAACTTATGAGTCAGTACAAAGAGAAATAGGATTATACGTGGATATACCATCCCGTATACCTAAGGAATATCAAATGTACCAATACCTAAAAAGTATCACATATTATATAAAGTTAAATTGATACTCTAAATACATTCCATAAAATTCTTTGAAAGTGAGAAAATACATCAGTTTTCTAATGAGTATTTAAGAATAAATTTTTTCTATAAAAGAAACTTGGAGATACATTTCCAATAGGTTAGATATTTATTCCAAAAGTGAAAATAACTAACATTACTTTAGAGAGGCTATACCTGAACAGAGATTGATAGTAGGAGAAAAAGGGAACAGAGATTTACATTTTTTGAGAACCCCATATCACCACATTTAAATGTCAGAACAATCTGCAATGCATACATTATTATCCATTATTTTTCTGGTGAGACATGCAATTAGTCTTAATTTCCTAGGATACTTCTAATTTGGGTAATTTATATCTTTTTAGATAAGAACATCTGACTTGTTCAACAAGCCACGTTATAGTATATATGCCCAGTTCCCCGCTATCAAGAATACCTGTCTCGTACCACAATGTTCATTGCAGCACTGTTTACAACAGCCAAGACATGGAAGCAGTCTATATGTCCATCGACAGATGAATGGATAAAGAAGATGTGGCACATATATACATTGGAATATTACTCAACCATAAAAAGAAACGAAATTGAGTTACTCATAATGAGGTGGATGGACCTGGAGTCTGTCATACAGAGTGAGGTAAGTGAAAGAGAAAAACAAATACCGTATGCTAATTAATATATATGGAATCTAAAAAAAATGGTACTGATGAACCTAGTGGTCGGCAGGAATAAAGATGCAGACATAGAGAACGGACTTGAGGACACGGGGCGTGGGAAGGGGGGAAGGGGAAGCTGGGGCAAGGTTAGAGTAACACTGACATATATACACTACCAGATGTAAAATAGATAGCTAGTGGGAAGCAGCAGCATAGCACAGGGACATCAGCTCGGCGCTTTGTGACCACCTAGAGGGGTGGGATAGGGAGGGTGGGAGGGAGGCTCAAGAGGGAGGGGGTATCGGGATATATTTCTGCATATGGCTGATTCACTTTGTTGTACAAAAGAAACTAACACAGCACTGTGAAGCAATTATACTCCAATAAACTTGTATTTTTTAAAAAAAGGTTAAAAAAAAATAATACCTGTCTGCTTAGTTTGCTAACAAATCATTAGTCTTTCTGTCTCAAACTTGCAGGCTAATATCAAATTTCAAAAGGTATATTTTGTTATTGGTATGATTAAGGATGGGGTGACAATTTAAAAAAATAATTGATCAAGCTTCATACCCAGTGAAATCCAAAAAGGATGTTCATGATAGTTCAAGTAAAAAGCTGTCTTTAACTTCATCAGTAATGCAATAGAACTTTAATATCTATTTGACCAGTATTTTAAATATTGAGGATAAAATGCATGAGTAAAGTGTGTTATTGAAGAATGTTTCACGTGGCTTTAAAATCATTGGCCCTTAGATGAAAGATCATGTACTTCTGGAAGAAAAAAAATGAGAGAAATCTATGCTACTACAGCCAAAGTGAATAAATAAGAAATGAGAAACTTTATAAAAATACAAAAAAAAAAAAAAAAAGAAAAAGAAGTAACTCATTAAAAGATCTACTACACATGCATAGGACTACTTAAAGATTAAAAAATAAGAAATTTAGATGGCACAAATGTCGAAAATCTAGGAAACAGAAAACAAATTTGGATAACATATGAAAAGAGATATTCGGCTTAGTTGATCTAATTAATAAATATCTAGACTTCAAAGGGACTTCAGAGAGCACTGATTTCCTTCAGGTATTAATTTTTTTAGAGGCAGGCGAATGCTTTTTTTCCCAGTGAAATTACAGATGGAACCATAATCAATATAACAGAAAGAAGCAGAGCTTCAGTGTTTCAGCTGGGGGTTGGGAGGCTTTCTTTTAGCCATCTCTCCAGCCCCTAAATCCCTGACAATCTCTGCACAGGCTAAGAAACACTGAACTTAAACACAGGGATGCATGGTGGCTGGGGCTGGAGGTAGGTAACCAGCAGCATGATATGAACTGAGAACAAACGACAGGGGCAAACTGGGGAATGTCTTAAATGCCACTGTGAAAGCAGTAACACAGTCAGATGTATGTGGTCACACCAATGAAATGAGAAATTTTTCTGGATTCCCAGGGAAGGCTACAGCTGTGAAATCAGGCAGATCAACAGAGAGGTCACAAAGTGCCTATGCAGGAGACACTGGCACAGCATGCACAGCAAGCAAAAGCAATAATCTAACATACACAATATGAACTCTATTCTTTAAATCTTTCCGGTTTAAAGCAGCTTGTGTTGGTTTATAATTATTACCTAAGAATCATCCCTAGGGCTTAAACAGTGTTCTCTTTTGGAAGATCCATGAAAACTATTTCTCAGGGCCATAAGTAGGTTCCCACCTCCTCAGCAGCTCCTTTGTTTTTATTTACAAATCAGCAAAACTAACCATAAACATGAACAGGTTTCCCTCTTCATACTGGTAATTACAGTCGAATTTGCAGCCTACTCTTGGTAAGAGGATATGAAACATAACATGTACATGGATGACTGGCTTTATTATGGAGTATAGTTTATTACCTTACCTTTGTTGTTGCCTCACTTCATCTTTACCATTTAATTATAATTTGTGTTTCCTTTTTACAATGTATATCTTGTTATCTTTATAAAATTCCTAAAATCTATTTTAGACAAAGTAGGATATTGATAAATGGATGACATTTTATTTTTATTTACTTTTTATTGAAGTATGGTTCATTTACAAGATTGTGTTAGTTTCCAGTGTACAGCAAAGTAATTCAGCTTTTATATATACAAACATTATATATATATTCTTTCAGATTATTTTCCATTATCGGTTATTACAAGATATTGAACATTGCTCTCAGTGTTACACAGTAAATACTTGCTGTTTATCTATTTTATATATAGTAGTAATCCAATACTCCTAATTTATCCTCCCTTCACCCCCTTTCCCCTTTGGTAACCATAAGTTTTTCTATGCCTGTGAGCTCTTTCAATTTTATACGTAGATCCATATGTATTTTTTTTAGACTCCATATATAAGTGGTATCATATAATATTTCTTTCTCTGGCTTACTTCACTTAGTATGATACTCTCCAGGTTCATCCATGTTGCTACAAATAGCAATATTTAATTCTTTTTTGTGAATAATATTCTAAATGGATGATATTTTATGTTTATTTTTTATGTTTTTTGAATTTTTGAATCTTATTTATTTTTTTATAGAGCAGGTTCTTATTAGTTATCTATTTTATACTTATTAGTGTATATATGTCAATACCAATCTTCCAACTCATCACACCACCACCACCACCACTCCTGCCACTTTCCCCTCTTGGTGTCCATACGTTTGTTCTCTACATCTGTGTCTCTATTTCTGCCCTGCAAACCAGTTCATGTGTACCATTTCTCTAGGTTCCACATATATGCGTTAATATACGATATCTGTTTTTCTCTTTCTGACTTACTTCACTCTGTATGAGTCTCTAGATCCATTCACGTCTCTACAAATGACCCAATTTCATTCCTTTTTAGAGCTGAGTAATATTCCATTGTATATACCTCTTCTTTATCCATTCGTCTGTCGATGGGCATTTAGGTTGCTTCCATGACCTGGCTATTGTAAATAGTGCTGCAATGAACACTGGGGTGCATGTTTCTTTTTGAATTATGGTTTTCTCTGGGTATATGCCCAGCAGTGGGATTGCTGGGTCATATGGTAATTCTATTTTTAGTTTTTTTTCCTTTAAATATCATTATTTATTTATTTTTTTATTTTTTTGCGGTATGCAGGCCTCTCACTGTTGTGGCCTCTCCTGTTGCGGAGCACAGGCTCCGGACGCGCAGGCTCAGTGGCCATGGCTCACGGGCCCAGCCGCTCCGCGGCATGTGGGATCTTCCCAGACCAGGGCACGATCCCGCGTCCCCTGCATCGGCAGGCAGACTCTCAACCACTGCACCACCAGGGAAGCCCCTAATTTTACTTTTTTATTTTATTTTTGGCTGCGTTGGGTCTTCAGTGCTGCACGTGGGCTTTCTCTAGTTGTGGCGAGCGGGGGCTACTCTTCATTGCAGTGCACAGGATTCTCCTTGCGGTGGCTTCTCTTGTTGCAGAACACAGGCTCTAGGTGCGCAGGCTTCAGTAGTTGCAGCATGCAGGCTCAGTAGTTGTGGCTTCCGGGCTCTAGAGCGCAGGCTCAGTAGTTATGGCGCAAGGGCTTAGTTGCTCCGTGGCATGTGGGATCTTCCGGGACCAGGGATTGAACCTGTGTCCCCTGCATTGGCAGGTGGATTCTTATCCACTGCGCCACCAGGGAAGTCCCTATTTTTAATTTTAAAGGAACCTCCATACTGTTCTCCATAGTGGCTGTATCAATTTACATTCCCACCAACAGTGCAGGAGGGTCCCCTTTTCTCCACACCCTCTCCAGCATTTGTTATCTGTAGATTTTCTGACGATGCCCATTGTAACCGGCGTGAGGTGATACCTCATTGTAGTTTTGATCTGCATTTCTCTAATAATTAGTGATGTTGAGCAGCTCTTCATGTGCTTCTTGGCCATCTGTATGTCTTCTATGGAGAAATGTCTATTTAGGTTTTCTGCCCATTATTTCATTGGGTTTGATTTTTTGATATAGAGCTGCATAAGCTGTTTGTATATTCAGGAGGTTAATCCCTTATCAGTGGCTTCATTTGCAAATATTTTCTCCCATTCTGAGGGTTGTCTTTTCATCTTGTTTATGGTTTCCTTTGCTTTGCAAAAGCTTTTAAGTTTCATTAGGTCCCATTTGTTTATTTTTGTTTTTATTTCCATTATTCTAGGAGGTGGATCAACAACAATCTTGCTGTGATTTATGTCAAAGAGTGCTCTTCCTATGTTTTCCTCTAAGAGTTTTATAGTGTCTGGTTTTACATTTAGGTCTTTAATCCATTTTGAGTTTATTTTTGTGTATGATGTTAGGGAGTGTTCTAATTTCATTCTTTTACACGTAGGTGTCCAGTCTTCCCAGCACCACTTATTGAAGAGACTGCCTTTTCTCCATTGTATATCCTTGCCTCCTTTGTCATAGATTAGTTGACCATAGGTGCATGAGTTTATCTCTGGGCTTTCTATCCTGTTCCATTGATCTATATTTCTGTTTTTGTGCCAGTACCATACTGTCTGGAATACTGTAGCTTTGTAGTACAGTCTGAAGTCAGGGAGTCTGATTCCTCCAGCTCCATTTTTTTCCCTCAAGACAGCTTTGGCTATTCGGGGTCTTTTGTGCCTCCACACAAATTTTAAGATTTTTTGTTCTAGTTCTGTAAAAAATGCCACTGGTAATTTGATAGGGAGTGCACTGACTCTGTAGATTGCTTTGGTTAGTATAGTCATTTTCAGAATATTGAGTCTTCCAATCCAAGAACATGGTACATCTCTCCATCTGTTTGTCTCATCTTTGATTTCTTTCAACAGTGTCCTATAGTTTTCTGAGTACAGGTCTTTTACCCCCTTAGGTAGGCGTATTCCTAGGTATTTTATTCTTTTTGTTGCAGTGGTGAATGGGATTGTTTCCTTAATTTCTCTTTCTGATCTTTTGTTGATAGTGTACAGGAATGCAAGAGATTTCTGTGCATTAATTTTGTATCCTGCAACTCTACCAAGTTCAATGGTTAGCTCTAGTAATTTTCTGGGTGTCTTTAGGATTCTCTATGTGTAGTATGATGTCATCTGCAAACAGTGACAGTTTTACTTCTTCTTTTCCAATTTGAATTCCTTTTATTTATTTTTCTTCTCTGACTGCTGTGGTTAGGACTTCCAAAACTATATTGAATAATACTGGTGAGAGTGGACATCCTTGTCTTGTTCCTGATCTTAGAGGAAATACTTTCAGTTTTTCCCCATTGAGAATGACGTTTGCTGTGGGTTTATTGTATATGGCCTTTATTATGTTGAGGTAGGTTCCCTCTATGCCCACTTTCTGGAGAGTTTTTATCATAAATGGGTGTTGAATTTTGTCAGAACCTTTTTCTGCATCTATTGATACGATCATATGGTTTTTCTCCTTCAATTTGTTAACATGGTGTACGACATTAATTGATTTGCACATATTACAGAATCCTTGCATCCCTGGGATATATTCCACTTGATCATGGTGTATGATCCTTTTAATGTGTTGTTGGATTCTGTTTGCTAGTATTTTGTTGAGGACTTTTGCATCTATATTCATCAGTGACATTGGTCTGTAATGTTTTTTTGTAGTATCTTTGTCTGGTTTTGGTATTAGGGTGTTGGTGGCCTCATAGAATGAGTTTGGGAGTGTTCCTTCCGCCACAATTTTTTGGAAGAGTCTGAGAGGAATGGGTGTTAGCTCTTGTCTAAATGTTTGATAGAGTTTGCCTGTGAAGCCATCTGGTCCTGGACTTTTGTTTATTGGAAGATTTTCAGTCACAGTTTCGATTTCATTACTTGTGATTGGTCTGTTCATATCTTCTATTTCTTCCTGGTTCAGTCTTGGAAAGTTATACCTTTCTAAGAATTTGTCCATTTCTTCCACGTTGTCCATTTTATTGGCATAGAGTTGCTTGTAGTAGTCTCTTATTATGATTTGTATTTCTGTGGTGTCCATTGTAAGTTCTCCTTTTACATTTCTAATTTTATTGATTTGAGTCCTCTCCCCCTTTTGCTTGATGCGTCTGGCTAAAGGTTTATTAGTTTTGTTTAACTTCTCAAAGAATCAGCTTTTAGTTTTATTGATCTTTGCTATTGTTTTCTTTGTTTCTATTTCATTTATTTCTGCTCTGATCTTTATGATTTCTTTCCTTCTACTAACTTTGGGTTTTCTTTGTTCTTCTTTCTCTAGTTCCTTTAGGTGTAAGGTTAGATTGTTTATTTGAAATTTTTCTTGTTTCTTGAGGTAGGCTTGTATTGCTATAAACTTCCCTCTTAAAACTGCTTTTGCTGCATCCCATAAGCTTTGGATCACCGTGTATTCATTGTAATTTGTCTCTAGGTATTTATTGATTTCTGCCTTGACTTCTTCAGTGATCTCTTGGTTATTTAGTAACATATTGTTTAGCCTCCATGTGTTTGTGTTTTTTACATTTTTTCCCCTGTAATTCATTTCTAATCTCATAGCATTGTGGTCAGAAAAGATGCTTGATCTGATTTCATTTTTTTTAATTTACCAAGGCTTGATTTGTGACCCAAGATGTGATCTATTATGGAGAATGTTCTGCATGCACTTGAGAAGAAAGTGTAATCTGCTGTTTTTGGATGGAATGTAAATGGATAATATTATAATCTTGCTTTCTAACTATTTCTAAATAGTTAACAGTGAAGGTGTATATATTCTGAAGCAGTTTTTGAATTCTAGGACTAACATTCAAAATCTTAATCATGGTATTATCTTCTGTCATATGCAAAAATGATGGTAACTATAAATCAGTACAGACTCTTTAGTCTGCTTGGTTGTCTCATGTTAATAAGAGCATATGTATGTGAGATGACTGACCAGTTTTAGGTGTGCAATCTTTGGCCCTAGAAAAGAGCAAAACCAGCTGGCTTCTAAGAAATGATGCTCAGAAATTTGGCTCAGAATTTCAGCATCATTAACACTCATCAATTAAGTAAATCAGGCTAGACTCCTTTTGCTTAATTTTTAAACAAAGTATACTTAATCATGCTCTTTATTTGATAAAATGAGCATCTAAAAGTTATTAAAAAGTACAATGAAGAAGAAATATGGTCAAGGCAAGCAGAAAGAACCTCCAAAATTTTTTTAGCTACCTCAAAACTATCACAATATTTGAAACCTGAGGAGAATAAACATTGATCTCAAGTGCAGATCTTGAAAATAGAAATTAAGGCAATGTTGCTGCTCAATTCAGACAGATGCTAGTTAACAGGAAATTAACTAGACAGATAGATACTAGTTAACAGGAAACCTAGCATACCAGGCCAGGGTTTGAAGACAGAAAAAAGCAAGGAATGTAGCCATTTCCATGCAGGAATTTTTAACTTGATTCAGGGTGAATATACATATAAATAGTAATTGAAACAAGACAAAATTTTCATAAGTCATTTTTTCACAAGTCGTAAGTCATACTTTCATAGAGAAATTAAGAGTTCTAAGAATTCAAGTGATCTGGGAGGTTTTATGGAAGAGGAAGCTTTTGAATGGATTGATAGAATAGGAAGATTTGGATGTGAGTAGGGTGACAATTTCAGGTAAAAGAAGCAGTATTCACAAGGTTATAGGAACTGCCAATTTTGGCTAGAGCAGAGGCCTCTTATGGAGGTATAAGGAAAGAATACGTTAAAAAAAGGGAGGGGGGCTTCCCTGGTGGCGCAGTGGTTGGGAGTCTGCCTGCCGATGCAGGGGACATGGGTTCGTGCCCCGGTCTGGGAGGATCCTGCATGCTGCGGAGCGGCTGGGCCCGTGAGCCATGGCTGCTGGGCCTGCGCGTCCAGAGCCTGTGCTCTGCAGCGGGAGAGGCCACGGCAGTGAGAGGCCCGTGAAAAAAAAAAAAAAAAAGGGAGGGGTACAGACCATAAATAGTTTTACTGGCCTGTAAGTTAATGACATTGAGGCACTCTGATTTATAAATTCCAGAGTGTGATCTAATTTGCAAATATAGTCTCAATTTACAAAAGAATGGCATTTCATTGCCATTCAATAATAAAAAAAATACAGCACCTAGTTAATTAGTAAGCCTCCAGTGTTAGTAGAATTGAGTTTAAATCTTAGTTTTGCTTCTTGACCTCAGAAAAGTTATTTAACATCTGTGAACCTCATCTTCATCATCTGTAAATCAGCGATAATAATTATACACTACAGTTTCTTACAGTTAAATCAAACAATGCAGGTAAAGCAAAATACTTGGCACCAATTAAGCTTTCTATGTGATATATACATATTGACACCAACACACTCATACAAAGAAAAATATTACTACAATTTGTTACCTATTTGCCAGCCATGCCAAGGAAGGAATTTCACAATTATCTTATCACAAAGTATTTCTTTCTAATTACTGATCAAAGGATGGTACTAGGACTTGAAAAAAATCTGCAGTAATTGCATTAATGAGAAGTGTACATGTAAGAAACTGGAATGGTTTTTGTGAGACAGAGAGCTAAAACTAAATGAATAAATTATTTAAAATAAATTAAATAAAGCAATTCCTTTCACTGACCAAAAAACCTTTCTAAGGTTACCCAGATAATCTCTCTTTTATTTGTTAACGAATATGGAGGAATTACGTCACTGAAAGGAGTCTAAGAAGGTTACTCAATCCATCTCTCTCCTCCAGCTGGGACCATGCTAACACAAGTGAACTCATGGAATTCCTCTACCATAGATCCTTAAAACCTTCAAAGAAATTGATTCTTCAGTTTTCCATTGTAACCTTTTGCAAGGTTCGATGGCCTGCTTTGTCAGAAAGTCCTTCCTCATTGACAAATTAATCCCTCTTATATTCTGTCATGTTTTGATCTTAGCTTCATGAGAAAGTGTCAGGTACTGAAATTTTAAAAATCAATTTAATAAACATTAAGTAAAATTCAGTTACATCCCTTGGCCTGGATCATTTTCTGATAAGATCTCATGCCATCTCTCTTAAAGAAGAATGGTTTGTTTACTCAAAGCTTGAATAAAGATGTAAAGATTGTATTTTCCAAAGATGTCCACAACAATATCTCCCATCTGAGATGTTCCTCTAGAATCTTGCCTTTCATTCATCAAGAGATTACATTTAATTCCCTTCCCTTTAAGTCTGTAGCTTGTTTGTAATCAATAGAGTGTGGCTCAAGTAATGCAATGTGACTTTCAAGGTAAGGTTGGGAAAAAGCAATTCAACTTCCACTTCATTGGCAAGGAACCCTAAGCCAGAATGTGAATAACCTAACTATCCTCAGGCGGCCATGCTATGAGGAAGCCCAAACTAGCCCATATGGCTTAACCACATGCAGAAGCCCTATGATTACACACAGACACAGAGATGCCCAACCAGCTCCCAGCTGCACCAACTCCCTGATACTCTAGCTCCAGTCACCATGTGGCTACAACTGCATGAGCCACCCCAAGTCTGAATTGCCCAACTAAGTCCTTCTCAAAGTCCTGACCCACAGAAATCATGAGAAATAATAAATGACTAATGTTATTTTAAATCACTGTGTTTTGGGATGATTTGTTATGTAGTAATAGTACCTGGAACATCCCCTTTACTAGAACACTGTAGAGAAGTAGGTCTAAAATATAGATCTAGTACCTGTAAAGAAAGATAAAATCAATAAGCTGAAACCAAAACGCAAAAAGGAGCATTACCATGTTAAAAAATGTACCTTATGGGGCTTCCCTGGTGGCGCAGTGGTTGAGAGTCTCCCTACCGATGCAGGGGACGCGGGTTCGTGCCCCGGTCCAGGAAGATCCCACATGCCGCAATGTGTCTGGGCCCGTGAACCATGGCCGCTGAGCCTGCGCGTCCGGAGCCTGCGCTCCACAACGGGAGAGGCCACAACAGTGAGAGGCCCGTGTACCGCAAAAAAAC
>NW_006794161.1:3432013-3436292 GCF_000442215.2 Lipotes vexillifer | reverse complement strand
CCGCAAAAAAAAAAAAAAAAAAAAAAAAAAAAATGTACCTTATGTGTGATAAAGCAACTAAAGGTACTTTGCAATATGTAATGCACTACACAAACACTAAATGATTTGGCTAAATGATATGATGAATTCTACAATATAAATGCAAAACCTCTGAAAAAGAACTTCTGTCATTCTTCAAGATCCAGAGCAAATAGCACCTCCTTTTGATGTCTTGTCTGATACTCCTAGAAAGGGTTAATTATTCTCTCTTCTATGCCTACAGTACATCTTGTACTCCTACTACTCCAGTTATAAGGTACAATCTTTTGTTTATTTTTGCATGTCTATATTCCCACCTAGATTGTAACTTTCTTGAAGACAGGTCTGTGTATTATTTATCTTTGTGTCTCTAACACAATGATACATCCTAACATAATACCTGTCACATAGTAATACATGTGTGGTGAATGAACAAATGAACAAACAAACAAATGAATAACTATTTCTGGCACATATGTATGGGTATGGCCACCCACCAAAAGACTTTTTAAAACATAGGTGAATGATTTGACTTCAACTTTCAAAAGACACATCAGCCTCTTAAAGACAATGGGAAGGATATCTGCCTTCCCATTTTAAATCTCCACACTGAACAGTTCCATTCCAGTGAACCATTTCTGGGAAGAATTTTCTGGCCATTCAGTTGCTTTTTTCCTTCCATCTGAAAAGTCTCTGCAACTCTGAAGTCTTCACCTTCCTCTTTGATTACACAATCTTTCTTACGTGTGTATAAGTGTTTTTTTGTTGTGTTTTTTTTTTTGTTTTTCAGTTTAAGATAATGGTCATTCTTTAACTTGGAATATTAGAAATTTATTTTACATAAAGAAAGAAGCAGGACTTCCCTGGTGGTGCAGTGGTTGAGAATTGGCCTGCCAATGCAGGGGACATGGGTTCGAGCCCTGGTCTGGGAACATCCCACATGCCGCGGAGCAACTAAGCCAGTGCACCACCACTACTGAGCCTGCGTGCCACAACTAATGAAGCCCGTGCACCTAGAGCCTGTGCTCCACAACAAGAGAAACCACCATGATGAGAAACCCGTGCACCGCAACAAAGAATAGCCCCCACTCGCCGAAAATAGGGAAAGCCCACGCGCAGCGAGGACCCAACGCAGCCAAAAATAAATTAATTAATTAAATAAATAAATCTATAAAAAAAAAAAGGAAAGAAGGAAACACCAAAACTAATGTTCTTATTTTTTTCCTTTTAAACTGCCAAACTTTTTGTATATATGTATATATTTTAACATGACTGGGAACAAACAATAATCAAGCTGTGCTTTCAAAAAGTCATAAAATCTACTGATATCCCATATTTGTTATGGAAATTTCTTTACAAATGAGTCAAATTATCTCCCATGCCCATTTTTTAAAGGAGAAATATTGTTAGCCACTATCAATTTTTCTCTTATTTGAACAGCAGTCACATCCTTGTTTAATATCTTTCTTTTAAATCCCACTTGGATTTTATTGTCTTATCTCCTCTTTTTATTCCTAGCTCACAGGCTAATTCTTGTTTTTACTGGCATTTGCCAGGCATCTCCTATTTAGTGTCATTTGCAAATTCTCTTGTTAATCTGGCTGATTCATCTTCCAGAATATGAATTAAGATGTTTAAATATGAAAACATGGCATTAGTTTCTTTATTACTTATTGGTCCCACCTATCATAGATAGTGTTCCCATTAATGTAATATTTTTTCTTCATTGTGATTTGTATGAAATTATGACTGCTAGCAATTTTGCATGAATCTGATTTTATGAAGCAAAGAGGAAAAAAACTCTTGCATTATGAATTATGCTTAATGGATAAAATTTCTTATTTTAAATAATGGTTTATATGTCTGTGCATTTTGCAAGGAGAGAATGCTCATGCCTGTACTTTTTAAAACTTGGATGTGACCTGGTTTTAAAACTTTAAAACAACTTAGTGATAAAGGCATAGTTCTTCTGGATAGAAACTAATAGTAAAAAACAACTGTAATAATAGTAGCTTCTATTTATTGAGAACTTAAAATTTGCTAAGCATTCTCCCAAGCACTTTTCATACTGATAATTAGAACTAATATAGCTTACCATGTACCAGGACCACTCTGGCACTTAACATACAGTAACATATTCAATCATCACTACTACTCAGGAGTAAGATACTTACATTGTCCACATTTTACCCAGGAGGGAAAAAGGCACAAAGTCAACCAACTTGTAAGCAGTTGAGCCAAGATTAAAACCCAGACTCTCTGACTCCAGAGCTTTACCCCATGCTCTTTTTTTTCTCATGCATGCTGCATAACAAGCTGATTAGTTTGTTATTTCAGTCCCATTTTGCATATAAGTACAATGAGGCTCAAGTAAAGACCACTCCAAAATTCCCATGGCTGCTGAGTGCTGGAGCTCAGATTTGAACCTCCTCCTGTTTGATAGCAAAGCCTATGCATTCCCCAAAGTGCTAGTGAAAAGATCCAGTGATGAACGGTGAGAGGAGAGGACTAACTGTTGGGCTTTCCAGATGAGGCCAGTCTTCTTGTTCCCAGTTCTCCACTCTCCCTGTTCTGAACCACACATTTGGAAACCTATGTGACACATTCTCCACATATCACAGTAGCCAAGGTGTGTGTTTCTTATTAATTAAAATATAGCTGACCTTGATATAAAGAAACTGTCTTTCCAAAGGATTTGGTAACTTGTGTCTCATTCAATATTCTGCTTCTAAATCCTGTATACTTAACAGTCAATGAACAAGGATCAGAATTAGTAGCTAATCATAATCAGAACAACTGTAATAAGAAAAGATGTCCATTTAACTGACGATATCTCCTACTGTCTATCCTAGTTTCATTATTAATGACCACGTTCTAACACCCTTATTTCAAGAAGTGACTACCAACATTACTTTGATACCCTGAAAGTTGATATTCTAGGCTTGTGTCTTCTTTTGAATATTGTTTTACTCTCCCTATCCTACATTATTAGTCCATAATGCTGTCATTAACATAATTTTCAATGGATATCTTCTGCAGTGGCCTGTCAAACAGAAACAAAATACTTTCTTTTCAGAAGTAATTTCCTGTAGCCCCTAAGTTCACATCCATTACATAGGCAATGTTTCCTCCACATACCATCTGGTCTCAGCTAGCCTGTAGAAACCAACTGTCATCCCAAAACTGTCACATAACAATCAGATCTGTAGAAACAATTTTAAAGACTATGAGCTTCTTTCTGTCATAGTTAAATGATCCCTGCTAAAAATACTACATGCCTCCTGACTTTGTTTAATTGTTCTCAAAGAGCAATTTTGTAGACTGTCATTGTCACTTAAAGTTTTTGAAGAGCCAGCTCTCAAGTAGAAACTGAAATGATGAAGCTCAAAAGATTAGCATACAACCCCAAAGAGGAGTAATTCTAATGCGGTCAAGTCACATAGTGCTATTGGCTTCATATCCAGCTGTGAGAATCTAAGCTCCCTCCCCCAAGCTCCACCCCCAAGCTCCACCCTTTCTAAGCTCCCTCCCCCAAGCTCCACCCTTTCTGAGAATCTTCTTCCAGGACAGAATATCAATTTCTTAGCTGCTCAGTTACAGGAGCATATAGATCCTGAGGTTAATTTCTGCCTGGATCATGCTCTGTGGCTTTACTCAGTCTAAAATTTGGTGCCAAAGAATGTTTAATGAGTTACAAAGAGGCAATCATCAGCATAGAAGTGAATTTAAATTTCATACTAATGCCAGCTAGTGCTTCATGGGCAGAACTGCAGCCAACCAACCTACATTTTATAGCTGCCTTTTCCTCATTTGCATTTGGATTTTCTTCTATGCCCCTAGCACCTCAATTTGTTTTTAAAACACATTGTTCCAAAGTACAGGTTTTAATGTTCCATACAGATATTTGGTTTTGATTTAGTCTGAGGATTTTCTGGCTTTATATAAGCCAAAATAATTCTCTGCCCCTCTGCGACCCACCCCCAATTCTCTTCACTTTCACTAAGAAATGAAACAGAAGATTCAATTAGATAAACTATAATCTGGCATGGGACAACCTAATTTTTCCTGATTACAATAAAAAAACAAAATAAGACCCATATATCATTGTGTTTTATTTTGCCACTGTTTGGCCATTTGGTTTAAGGACCACTAATCAATTTCTTAGGCCTTCCAAATGTAAAAATGGGAGTCCAAATGACAGATTAGAGAAAATATACCAAGTGCACATAAGTCTCACAGCCAGGAGGGGGGGGGAAGGGTG
>NW_006794161.1:3429213-3430645 GCF_000442215.2 Lipotes vexillifer | reverse complement strand
GGGAGGGGAGGGAGGAGAAGGAGGAGGAAATACTTCCCTAAACACAAGTATGAAAATCATCCCTCCTTAAGGTCATAGTGAGGGGTGAGGAATATTGGACTTTTGAAATATGGAACTTTCATATTAAAAGGTGGGGAGGAGTCTTTTTTGTTAGTTGACAACAGATGTAAGGCAAATAACTATAAGAAAAAGCTTTGAAACCAAATATAATCCAGTGATAGATGCTTTTGTTTGGATTTCCAGAATAAAGAAAGAAGGATAAGACCCTCCTCAAATTTGCTTTCAGTACCATGATCTTTTATGGCCCTCCCCTAGCGTTCCTCCCAATCTTATTAAATACAAAGTAATAGATAAATGCCAAGACACTTATGGAAGAGTAAAGCACTCAAATGATAGTAAATCCAAACATATACTCCTTGATACTAATGCCATCTTCTTTGTGTCTTTAATTATATTTTTCTTAATTCTATTATGAACTATTTCAGGTAACTTGACAGGGCATTAGTTTACGAATAAACAGTTGGCAAAACACAAATGCTTTGAAAGAAGGAAATTACTGTGAAGTGAAAAAGCCAATGACAGAACTTATTCTAGGCTCTGATTATGAAATCAAATATATCAAATACATTTTTTCTTATTGGATATTTTCAGTCCATTGGGTTTAAGACATAATTGGATTTCCCCCCCCCCCAATAATCAAGCTCAAAAGCAAAATTCCTTTTCATAGGGGTTTTGCACAATTCAAAACCTTGTTTCTATATTTGGGTAGAAAGTGCTGTAATAAGGAAATTCATGTGGCTATTTACTCAACACATTTATCAAGCATTTACTACGTACACAGAACTAGGTACTACTGAGTTTGTACACATGAATTAGTCATGAAACCTGTTCCTAAGGAACAGCTATAGAAGAGATAAGACACGCACATAAATAACCAAAATACAAGCAATAACACATTTTTTAATGATATAAAAGTGGTTTCTGATTAAATGCTACCAACGTTCAGAGAAGAGGTTGTCTTCACCTGAACTCAGGAGAGCAGGGGAGTTTTTCAGAAGAAAAACTTGACATTTAAGCATGGCCTTGGCAGATGGGTAAAACCAGAAACATGAATTTCAGGGAAGGGAAACCTAAGTGAAGGGAAAAAGGTGTCCAAGCTGTGGAGGTAGGGCACTATGCTAAACCATGGTGTTATTAAAGAGGACACAATAGGCACAAGACTTTACTCTCAAGGAGTTTATATTCTAGGGTGGAAACAGAAAAGAAATATAATAAGTAGGTAAATTATACAGTATACTGGAAGGTGACAAGTGCAATGGAGAAAAATAAAGCTGAGTAAGGAGGCTGGAGAACGTGGTTTAAATGAGGTAATCAGGATAGGTCACAACACAGGACATTTAAATGAGGCGATGAGAAAGCAAGCCCAAAGATC
>NW_006794161.1:3420790-3429203 GCF_000442215.2 Lipotes vexillifer | reverse complement strand
GGAAGAGCTGAAGCAGAGGGGAATGCTGGTTGATGAAGCTGTTGGCAGAATAAGGACAGATTGAAGAGGACCTCAAATGCCAGCTAGAGAATTTGGATTTCATTTTACAGACATGGGGAGATGTTAATAATTTTTGAGGAAAGATTTTAAAAGATGTGGGCTGTGTTTTATGTAGATGACTATAGCAGATATTTTAAATGGAAAGGAGAGAGGAAGGGGAATGGGACACTTCCTACTACCGTTTCCAAATAAAGAAGTAAAGAAGCCTTATTAACAATCCAGGAAAATGTGGTTTATATAAACAATTTCCTTTCATTCATTCATTTAATACATATATATATATATATATATATATATATATATATGAACTATATATATATAGAGAGAAGAACTTTTACCTGCCAAATACTGTTCTATCTCACAAGATAACCAGTGAACCAGATAAGCAGATATCCCTACCCGTGTGAACCTTACATTCTAGAAGGAGGGGTCAGACAATACACATAGACAATATATGTAAGTGAATACATTATAAGTATGTAGTATGGTAGAAGGGAATATGTCCTTTGGAAAAAAATACAGAGCAGGCTAAGGGGACTGTGAGAGTACTGGGGATGGGGGTTTGACATTGCAGGGCAGGTGTAGTATTACATTTTGGCCCTTACCAAAGGCAATATTCACACTTTTGAAAAAAAGTTATAAAATTTTCTACACTAACATAAGACAGATATCATAAAAAAAAAAAATCCTTTAAATTTAACAACACATCAATATAATCCAATGGCCAGAGACACAGAAGTATTTCTAAATCTCATGCCTTGTCTATATGAATAATGATGTATGTTACAAGTTACACTAGGAGAGATTCTAAAAGTAAATAATGTTAAAGATTTGTCTCTGTAGACAGAACCCAGACAAATCTATCCCATTGGAGAAACACATTGGACTTTAAATGACAGAGAAAAAGAATGTCCTTGATTCCCATAAGAAGTAAGACAATGACTTATTCCCTGATACATAACAGTTAAATATAAAGCTTTGGAAAATTTTTGAGAAAATTAATGCTTACATCAAGTTCAATTTCAAGGTTTCATTGTTGTTCCAGTGACAAATTATCTTCCCAAAAGCACTGGCTACAAATCTGTTCAATGTTATTTTCTAGCAAGAAATCTGTGGGTCAGATCAATATACTTATTATAATGATCTCCAAGCATGATAATTTTAAATTATTTCTAAAAATAGATCTGGAAATGGACAAACTCTTGGACTCATATTGCTGGACAAGTCTTTTGATCCTTATCCAACATAAGAATGTGAAAATTCAGCAAATCTCACATTACATGACCTATGGGCCTTCTCAAAATTTCAGAATTTCGATTACTTTATTCACTTAGCAACTCAATGCCTACCCACTTCAATGCAGTATGATGGGCACTACTAAGTTGTGACATCATTAAAGATTGTCCAATGTAGAAATAGATTACTGATACAAAGTGATATTTTCTAACAACAACAAAAAAGAATTTCTACTTTCGATAAAGAAGTAATTCATATCAGAAAAACCTCCTGGAGATTACAATTATAAACTCCGGACAAACTATAATAAACGACTTTGTGAAGGCACTGGGAAGAAACCAAAAGTAGTCAGAAAATAGAAAAAGAGAATAATACTAGGTGAGTTTCCCAGGATTTTTACTGTGTTCTGCCTCAGGGCAGACACACATAGCATCAGCTAAAATGTTGGACATTTCTCTTGTGTTATGGCTTGAAAAATAAGAGGTCAAATTTAGGGGTTACTACAGATACTGGGAAGTAAAGGAGGAAATTCTGTGTCATTTCCCTTCAACCAAGGATTACTAGGAGAGCACCTGGTGAACAAAACTGGGTTTATTGGCTCAGAAATGAGAAGAACACACATCATGGGAAACCATGGGGAATCTCATATATTCTAGAATTTGGGCTTGTGTTATGTTCTCTTGGGAACAGTTCAAGAAAGCAGAGTTTTGCTCCAGATTCTACGTTGTTAGGAAGTGGAGAGAATTCTTATTTTTTCTTATCTAGAGACTGCTAAAGAAGCAGCAGTCTCTTAGCCACAGAGGTGAAGTTTAGTCATTTTTGTGGACTGGATAATTTTCTTGCTTTTGTCTGTTTTTGGACACGATTACAGAGTGATCTGATTTTCATCTTGATTCATCATGGTCACAGAATGCCCTGCTTGATGTTTATATTCTGAGTTTTGTTTTATTTTATGTTCTATAGTAGAATACCACAGCCTATTGTGAGTGCTTGGATAACTCCCAGCAACACAAAGTCCTACCTACTAGTTTCAGGCTAGGTCCCAGCTGTAAAGGTCTCTTTTTATCTTTCCCATCTGGAAAAAGTCACAGAAGGACAGAGTCGCAGAAGGAAGCTTCAAATTTTGCCCAAATATCTGGCTGATTCCTAAACTACCTATGTCTAGGCAGAGTCCATACAGCCTGGTTAAAGCTGAAAAGACTAAAGAGAAATTTCACCTGCTTCCCACTGTAGACAAGACAGAGTTTGAACACATCTGTTTTTGAACATGTATTACATTTTGAAATTTCAGCAGGTTTAAACACCTGTTAAAACAAAAGTAAACACTTTTCAGAAGAACATAACAGAAAACAGTCTAATGTCCAGGATAGAACTGATGAATGAAGAAAAAAGAAAATATCATCCATGGTCAAGAATAAAAGAAATCAATGAGAATCACCACAAGACAGCCCATATGATGAAACTGACTGACAATTATTTTAAAGCGGATATTATAATTATGTTCAAGAACATAAAGAAAAACAATTATAATAAATGAACAGATAATAAATTTCAGCAGAGGAATGGAAACAAAAAGAAATAAATTCTAGAAATGAAAAATTCAATATCTGAAAAAAAAAATCACTGGCTGCACTTTATAGCAGATTAGAGACAGCAGACCAAAAATAGTAAACTTGAAGTGAGATTGACAGAAATTATCCAATTTGAAGTCATAAGACAAAAAGATTAAAAGAAATAAATTGAGCCTCTTTGACCTATGGGATAACATTAAAAGGTATAACATATGTATCCTTAGATTCATAGGGGAGAAGAAAGAATGGGACAGAAAAAATATTTTAAAATATTAAAATAATGGCCAAAAATTTCCCATATTTGGTAAGAGACACAAATTTACAGGTTCAAGTAGCTCAGAAAACTGTAAGAAGACTTTTTATTTTTTCTTTTCGCGGTACGCGGGCCTCTCACTGTTGTGGCCTCTCCCGTTGCGGCAGAGCACAGGCTCCGGACGCGCAGGCTCAGCGGCCATGGCTCACGGGCCCAGCCGCTCCATGGCATGTGGGATCTTCCCGGAACGGGGCACGAACCCGTGTGCCCTGCATCGGCAGGCAGACTCTCAACCACTGCGCCACCAGGGAAGCCCTGTAAGAAGACTTTTTAAAAATTCAAATCATAGTCAAAATTTTGAATCCTCAAATATGAGAAAATCTTGAAAGAAGCCAAAGAAAAATGACACATTATGCATAAGAGAACGTTACAAATGATAGCTAAATTCTCATCAGAAAAAAATGGAGGCTAAAAATGAAAGGCTGTGGAAAGAAAAAAAAAAGTAGCTGTCCACTGAGAATTTTCTATCTGGGAAAAATATCCTTCAAGATTGAAGGTGAAATACAAACATTTTCAAATATACAAAAACTAAAGGAAACATCATCCATAGTGTGCAGACCCACACTACAAGAGATAGTAAAGGAAGTTCTTCAGCCAAAGAAATCTCATATCTGGTGGAAACATATTTAGGAAGAAATGAAGAGCACAAAAAGTGGCAAATATTCAGGTAAATATGAAAAGAAAACTGCAGGTTAATAATAAAATAGTTACTGATAATAAACCCAAAGAAAACAAATTATCTTTCAAATGTCCATTGTGAACTACATGGACCTGCTGATCATTTCCATGTTAAGTTAAAATGATGTTGAGCAGTGCACCTTTAACTCTTCAGGATCTGTAGAGGCTCTAAAACAGTGTGAAGTTTAGCAGCAAGTATTAATTTCAAGGGCACTGCTTGTTAGCACTACTGTATTAGATATTCTTGACACAAACAGGGAGCACACTTGAGCAATCAATATAAAAAGCATCTCTTTTGTGAAATTAATTGGAAAATTAGATTTAATGTTTACATATAAGTTCTAAATTAGTCACTAAAATGGGTTAAAACAGCTTTGAAACTAAACACTTCTGCTGCCTGTGTCAGCTTCCTTCACTACAAGCATCTTCCTTTTCGGAAAAAAAATTTAAACAAACCAAAGAATGAAGGTAAGTATCTTTTTTTTTTTTTTTTTTTGCGGTACGTGGGCCTCTCACTGTTGTGGCTTCTCGCGTTGTGGAGCACAGGCTCCGGACGCGCAGACTCAGCGGCCATGGCTCACGGCCCCCGCCGCTCCGCGGCATGTGGGATCTTCCCGGAGCGGGGAACGAACCCCGTGTTCCCTGCATCGACAGGCAGACTCTCAACCACTGCGCCACCAGGGAAGCCCGAAGGTAAATATCTTGATATTTCACATTAGCTCACTTGAAGTGACGACATCCATCCATTTATATCAGAGTTACCAAGTTATTTGCTTTAATGCCTCTCTTTGCTCTAACATGCCTTTTTACACCTTGACTGATGGTCTCTATTATGAAAAATGTATTATAAGGCACATAATATGCTTTTACATGTGCTGAAATTCAACCTTTGAAGACTGAGGTAATTTCCTTTACACTATGTTCAACATGCTTTTTACTTAAGTTAGTAGAGCATTTGAAGACTGGAGGTTTAATAATACACTTTTCTAAAAGGAAAATTTACCAGAGAGGGGAGACACTAAATGATTCTGAGCTCAAGAATAACGTTCTGTAAGTGTGTGCTGGGGGAAGCACACTAAACAAGAAGTTAGGAGTCTTGTATGCTAGTTCTGGCCTTGGTGGTAACTAGCCATGGCAGCTTTGGAAAATCATTTCGTCTCATGTGTTTCTTGTAAAAATATGTAATAGAGTGTTTTAAATGTTCCTTTACGTTAAAGGATAGTTTCATGTATACTATATTTATAATGGGAAAGTTTAATTCTATGAAAATATGTTTGTCTGGTTTCAATTTTAAGCAAGTTTCAAAGAGTCTACAGGCTATGGGTCTTTCATATACATTTCATTGAAGATACGAAAAACACCCAAAATATGTGATAACAAAAATCAAAATTTCGGGGCTTCTGCGTATCTTCATGACAAAAGACTTGTGTTTCTACACAACAGATGAACACCTCTGAAGGTCTGATCCACAAACAGTGTAAAGAAATTAATCTGTTGATTTGACAAAATAATTTCAGGCATCAGTTGATGGTATATTTTGTGAAACTTGTAATACCTGGTTCTATAGGTACCATATACAAAGGTCTATAGTTTGATGTAAAGTTTTAAGTGTAACTATCTTTCTTTAGTCATTCAAATGTATGTACTCCCCTATAGGACAACATCCCAGCTCAGCAACCAAGTTTGACATTAGCAAAAATCCAGGAATTGCATACTGTATTGTATTGCTTCCTGCTATAGCCAAAATCTTGCACTGTGAACATCACAAGATTCTGGCCTGTTCCACTACACAGTCACAATTCTATATGGAAGACAAATCAAGATATCTTACTAAGCAGCCTGTATTAAAATTTTAGCTCAAAATCCAACTGGTCTGCTTTCAGAGAGTTAAGTCACCCTTATAAAAAGATGATGGACTACATTTCTCATAATATTGTTTCTTTTTATTTTGTTTATTATCCTAAACACCATAATATTCCATGTCACGATTATTATTAAAATATTATTAAATATTATTATTATTATTAAAATATTAACTCATGTAATATTTTTAGGTGTTTTTCCTCTGAGGCAATTCGAAACACAGGAGCAGCTGCAACAACAGCACTTGCATTTTGCCAGTTGTTCAGAGAATTGACCGATTAGTGGAAATGGGTAGTAATACATGCATTTGGCAGCCATGTTTGCACTAAATGAGGGTAATATTTAAAATAAGACACTTTTAACGGAACATCATGGCACCCTAGAGTATTGTAGAAAAACGTGACATTAGACACTTCTAAACAGACAACAATGGGATTCCTCACATCTCCAATACCAAGTCAAAACCCTTCAATCCTGCTGAGATCTTCCATCTTCTGATCCCACCCAGATTTCCTAGTCCTCACCCCACTCCCAGACCCTCATTCTCCAACCCAGGTTAAATTCTCGTTTATCATTGTAGTCCTTTAATAACATTCCCCTTGAATCCCTCGCTCGTCCTGCGACATCATACAGACAACCCTAATTAAATCCAACTCTGTCTTCTCCACATCTTACCCAAACTGCTCAATGTGGCTAGGGAAAAATGACACAATTTCTAGTGGACCCTTAATGCTACCCATCAACCATTTTATGTTTCTCTAGACCACTCCTTTCCCACTCTCCTAGACTTGCAGACTTCTCATTTTTCCTCAAAATCTCTGATACCTCCCCCACCATAATCTTGCTTCTTTCTTCACTGCGAAGTTGCTAAAATCAGAAGAGAACATTCACAAGTTCTCACCACCAGATCTTCCCACCTAAATACCTCTGTCCTTATGGGCTACTTTCTTCTTACTAATATGAATGGATAGGCTGCACTCCTAGAACAGGCTAACCTCTCCCTTTGTGCTCTAGATCTAACAAACACCTACTTAAAGACATTGAAATTCTCCTCTCCCTCTCTCTCTCTATATATATATATAATTGTCAATTTCTTCCTCTCTATTGAGTCAGTCTTTTTAATTAAAACATGCTAAAATTTTTTGTTTAGCTTAAAAAAATTCAACTTATAGCCCTCTTTTCCTTCCAGTGACTGTCCTATTTCTCACTTTCTTTTTCCAGTAAAAAAACAAAACAAAATAAACTGAAAATAATCATCTGCATTCGCTGTCTCCATTTCTCTTCTCTTGAACTTTCCATGTTGCCAAAACCAATGGACATTAGTAAGTCTTCATCTTGCATAACAAATCAGCAGCATCTGACACAGTGGATCATACTCTCTTTGAAACATTTCACTTGGCTTAGAGGGCACCACTGTCTTGTTTTTCTCCTATCTTTCTGTGACTTCTCGGTTTCTTTTGCTGATTCCCCCTTATCTCCTCAATTATTAAATATACCCCAGAGCTCAATCAGGAAAATACTTCTTCCTTTTCATACTCAGTCCTTGGATGATGCCATTAGACACATTGCTTTAACCACCACATATGAGCAGTAGACCCTAAATGTACACTTTATCAAGGACCTCACTCCTGAATTCCAGAACTCTATATCCAACTGCCTACTTGACTGATCCTCTTGGATAACTAATAAGCATCTCAAACCTACCATGTTCCAAACCAAGGTCTTTATATCTTTCTGTCCCCATGGGTAGCTCTCACACTTCTGTCAAGACTTGACTCAAGTCATTTTCTTAGTTATATCTTCTTTTATCTTTACTTCAAATTTGACCTACTTAAAATTATCTGTATAGAAATATAAAGATAAATGGCTTGATTTATTTTTTAATCATGCATTCATTTCTAGGTTAAGACATATAGCTCTAAAATGACTGTATAAACTTTATTTAAAAACAAGAAAACCAGCTAAAGTTAATGAAGTTACAAGTAGATAAATTTTTTCAGGGCATCGTTGGTACATGCTTTCTATTAGATCTTTAAAGTTTGTGTAACCAAAAGGAGAAGTTAATAAAGTTAATTAGTGGTCCTTGTTTTTCTCTACAGCTGTGAATGTTAAAATGGCAAATTTAATGCGACAATGTTCACTTCATTGTGAGAATTTGAATATCACATTGTGATAAACTCACTAGTTGTAAGAAAGAATGATACTAATATAAAGTTGTGACCAGAAATTGTTAATTTAACAAAACACCTGTAATTTTCTTTCATATTGCTATGACAAAATAATATGCAGACTGACAATGGTTAAGTACCTTAATGTGTAAGTTTATGTGTGAGATTTTTATCACAAGTTTTCTCTATTTTCCAAGATAAGCTTTTTAATTTAATTTTTTCAAGTTAGGTCTTTAAGAAAATAAGAGAGATTTCTTTGTGCAATTTCTCTGTGCAAATTTGCCTTTTATAACCTGTACTTTTTTTTCATTATATAGTATTTTTAAGACAACATTGTTAACTTATAATGTAATGGAGTGTAATAACGGTATAGAAGTTCCAATATCAAAATCTCCACCCAGATTATAAAAAGATTTATCATGTAATGGCAGTTCTTAGATTTAGAGGCCTGCAACTGGATTTAATTCTTCTGCTCTCATCCTAAATTCCTTCTCTATCTTAGCTAATGGCATGCCTTCTTTCCC
>NW_006794161.1:3342722-3420759 GCF_000442215.2 Lipotes vexillifer | reverse complement strand
AGTAAATTCTGACACTAACCTTCCTTGACAATCTTATTGGGAAGTAAGCTACATTTCCTTTATTGGAAGAAGGAACTGATATCAAGAATATGAGTTTCTTCTTTTGCTTTGTATCTCCAGGGGCATTTTATTCCAATATGTAAGTGTATGTTTGAGAGAAGCACATGATGTTCATTAGTTTGTTGTTTTCAAATCAAGTTGCAGGAAATCAGACCAGTTAGAATTCTCAGTGTCCACTTCCAAAAGGCACCCAAGGCAAACACCTAGAAGTTGGCATTAGAAGAGATTACATCTTTGCTTTCAACAAGGATCCATGAGGAAAGTGGGGTAAGGCAATGTTAACCATAGTTCCTGTTTATTTACTGAGTGCTTACCATGTGCCAAGTGAGCTATAGGAAATAATTTCTCATCTTTATCTCTAATATAAAAACAACCTTGCCAATAAGTATTATAATTTCCATTTTACAGAAGAGGAAAATGAGGTTAAAAAGCCTAAGGAAGCTGTCCAGCTTTATACAGCTAATACGTGCCAGAGGCCAGACTCAATTCTAGTCTCTCCTGCTACATTTCATTGTTTTCCCAATAATAGAAATTGGTTTGGGAAAATGAACAAGAAAGATAGTAGCTTCTAATAAGGTTCATTTCCTTCTCTTTCCAGGACACATACAGATGGGTGACTTGGAGGGAGAGCTTCTTCCATTACATAGCTTGAGAAAAGAAACGACCTTCCATATTCACAACTTGTCCGCAAGTTACTTGCCAAGCTGTAGGCTGCAAAATTGTCTAAAACTTCATAAAAGGATTCTCTCTTACTAGTGCTTCTCAAACATTAATGCAGAATTAAACCAGCTATGGTCTTGTTTAAATATGCAGATTCTAATTCTGTAGGTTGGGGTAAGGCCCAAGATTCTTCCTTCTAACAAACTCCCAGGTGATGCTGATGTGGCTGCTCTATGGCCCACACTCAGAGCAGCAAAGCTCTGTGCAAAGGTAAGACGTCTCTCCCTTGCCTCCACATTGCGATGGTGGATGGGTATAAGGGAGCACTGAGGGAAAGGTCTCTGCTTCATTTTGGACAAAAAGACTAACATGATTCATGGACCTTATCCAGAGTTAATTTTTCATGGATCAAACCGTTCAGCACTATTTCCCTTAATTCTACCTCTCATTGCTCACAGTTGACTATAAAACTTCATAATTTCTTAGAAAAAATATGTAGTGATTTTTAGTATGATTAGCATTTATTTTCAGCTTTAGTAAAACTGAGACTAAAAAGACAACTGATTAAAACACATGAAGATTTTTAAACCACTTAATCTCATAAACACACATTACACTCCTGCAATGTGGACAAGAAGAGCATCAGCTTCTTCAAATCCTAACCGAAATATATATTAATTATGTGCTATATCCTTTATTAGGTAATGGACATAGCAAGATAATCAAAAATCCAACTCTGTTTTAGGAGATTATATTCTAGTGAGAGAAACAAAACTGTAAATAGAAAAGCAGAATACGTGTGCATGTGTGGGTACCTATATAGTTATGGGGAATAACAAACTTTTCCCAGGATCAGGGGAGAATAGGTCAGGGAATGTTTTATAGAAGATCTGTGTCTATAACTAGCATTGACTTGGAAGAAAACATTCTAGACAGTGGGGAAAAAAACACACAGATACTCATAGGCATAAAGTAACATGGTATGGTTTGGTACATGTGGCTCTAACAGTTTTTGAGACTAGTATGAGAAAAATTCAGGCTTCTATGGTAGATCTTAATTCAGCCAAACCCAGATGGAGAATTCTGTAGACTGGAAATAAATAAATATGGAAAATGAACAACTGATAACTTCATTAAAGGCCTGCCACTCACCAGTCATAGTTAAATGTGTTCTTTTGGGTTTGGGGGACATGAACTATTAACAGATACAGTAATATTTTAATACCATTTCTTTATCACCTAATTTAGATAAATGGAGCTAGCCATGACTGTTCTTAAATTCTAATGCACCAATAATAAGAGAAAGACTTATGATTCCCAGAGTAGCAACTATATTATTAGAAAATAAACTTACCATATGCAGCACCATATGAAGACTTGTATACCCAATGGGAATGCATAACCTGGGATCCACACAGAGTAGAATTTCATATACTACTAGCCAGTCCCAGCCTCTTTTATGTTTTCTCTTTTGAAATAAAAGAGAGGTGAAAGATTTCATTTTTTGAAGTGTTACTTTAACCTAGCACTACTGAAAGAGTAATGCACATAGGTGTGTGGAAGGGGCAATCTATGATATCTCAAAAGGATGATTTATATTCTCTCTCTCTTTCTTTTATAGCAGCGAGGGCATCTAAAGGACCATGTGTGCAGTCTTACTCATGAAGCATTGTTATAGCTTTAGCTGGCAAGGGGTCATTGGAGGGACCCCTCTCTTTAAAAAGATGCACACCCTGAATTACCCTAAAAGGTCAATATTTCTACCTAAACAAGGAAAGTTCAACAAGTAAACCTAGTGCTCTTTCATAGGATTTAACAACTCCTGGACCTAACCTAAAACGCAACCACTAAAATGGAAACTGTTTATATCAATAACTTCACAAGAAGGCTAGTATAGGTTATTTGTCCTACTTCAAAATCACTTAATTTCAATTATCTCATTATTTTTTTGTGCATGCACCTTGATGTTTTCTGGCTTCTTAGCTATGTTCATTCTTTTTCTGGATTTTCCACAGGGAGCCTTCAAATGAAACAGGCTTATACTACTAAAAACATACTTGAAAATGATTCTTACTCAGTTCCATGGTTTAAGTTCTGTGGAAGACCAGAGGAAAAGAATGTTTCCTCTTTACAGTCTAGTGTGAATGTCAGGTTTCTACAAGGTAATAGGCTGACTGCAATGAAATGAAAACACTACTGTATATCAATAAGATGATGATGTATTTATAGAACATGAACCACAAGAGAGCTATACTGAGCACTTTCAATAAACCTCAATTAAAGTAATCAATATTGCTAAATGAATCCTTAAAAGCACCTCTGACAGAAAACTTCTTTGAGATTACTTTTAAATACTGAGATAGAAAGAGTACTTCAAGATGTAATGGCAAGTAAATTCAGTGTATAAGTCCTAACGTTCAGGATCTCAAGATATGGCTTAAATGGATGAAAGCTTGATGAATTCTTGAATAGAAGGTATTTTTGCCTTTTATAATCAGAAAAATAAACATGAGCACTACCTTCTATAAGGACTTTAACACACCTTGTACTAAATACCTTTGAACGTTTTTATTCATGTTTTTCCTAAGATGTTACATTTTTCTTATCCTTCCTCTCTGATGATTTAGATATCGGTCAAGGTCCACTTGAATTTCCACTTGTACAACTACTTTTCTTTATGCTCTAGTTTTATTAATATCTGCACAACCAAATATAGTTTTTTTTTTCTTGGATATTCTAGGTCCCTTAATTATCACATAAATTTTGCTATACCTTGTCAATTAACGCACAATCACACACACACACACACTTCACACATGGCTTGCTGGAATTTTAACTGGATTGCATTGAACCTATAGACCAATTTAGAAAAATTGATAACAATATTGAGTCTTCCAATTTATGAACACAGAATATCTGTCCATTTACTGAGGTCATCTTTAATTTTTCTCCAGATAAGTTTTATAGTTTTCAGTGTCAAGGTCTTGCACACTTTTCAATAGATTTATTCCTAAGTATTTAATATTTTTCATGCAATAACAAATAGTAATTTATTTTTTAACATTTATTTTCTTATATAAATTACGTATTTCTCTGGGCAGACAGTCTTCACCTTCTTGCACTAATAGCACATCTACCAAGCTAAGTATTTAATATTTTTCATGCAATAACAAATAGTAATTTATTTTTTAACATTTATTTTCTTATATAAATTACGTATTTCTCTGGGCAGACAGTCTTCACCTTCTTGCACTAATAGCACATCTGTAATACCAAGCTACAGGACAAGTCTTAACAAGGTCTGTATTCAACGTAGCACTTGTCTACCAGGCACTGTAGAGGAGGATGAGGAAAAGCCAGGATCCATCTCAGGTGAAGAAGGCGGAGGGGGCAACGTGTCTCCACTCTGACAGTTGGTTTTCTCCCGGGAAGGGGAACATGCAAAGTTATGTCTAGATTCTGAAAGTGGGAGGAGATCTGGGAGGCTGAGAAGCCCAATGCAGCACTGCAGCTCGGCTCCCTTTATCTGTGAGGGAAGCAGGGATTCCTCTTTCGCTCATCTGTAACACATCACGCTGGCCTAGCTGATGCTTTGGGGAAACGGGGACAGGGGTCATCATTGAATTAGCAGCAGTTAAGAACAGGCCATACACTGCCACAGTGTGGAGGGGTCGTCCTGGCACCAGGGACCTGGAAGCTGTGTATCCTAGGGACAGGTGCCACTCAAGACCCAGAGCTGGCTCTGGACAAATACAGTTGTTGATTACAGACTCTTAGAGGAGTCGCCAGGTATTTCTTGTGAGTCTTACTAGCTCCAAAGCTGAAAAGAAGCTCCCTAAAGGCAAGCTTCATACTATACTCTGCTTTACAATCCCTCATATTAATCAGCAGAGCACTAATCAGTTCACGACAATTTTGTTCAAAGTGCAAATACTGCTAGAAGAGTTCACACCATAGGAAAGTTTTCATGGCTCACAAGCTAATTAGCAGCTTAGTTAGCAAGGTATAGCCACTGTCAGATGTGACCCGGAAGGTCCTGGATGCAAAGAACCAAGGATGGTAAGAGCAGATTTAGAAAAAGAGATGCTTTGGAGGGAGTAACAGAGAGAGGACAAACCACAGTTTTGCCTAAGACTAGTCCTATGAACACACTGTGGTAGTAAGGTTCTTTTTGAAATATCCTACCAGTACTCAAATGTTCTTTCTCAGATAGAAAATCCTGACAGGAGGGAGACCCTGAAAATACTCTGGTACTGTTCACTTGTCAGGAGTCCAAACTAGCTAACACAATGAAGAGACTTGCTCCTTGTTAAGCCAAAGCCACACTATGTCTGTCCACTAGTATTGGTGCCTTGGTATTCAATTCTTCATTCATTTAGTCATTTAACAAAAGTTTAGTGCACGCTTAACATGTGGGTTAACATGATCTAAGGGCTGAGGGATTCTACTGTGAACAAAATGAATTTGGACCCTAACTTTAGAAGGTCCTGACTCCTGGTAGAAAGAGACATTAATCAAATAGTGGCATTACTATACAACTAACAATTAAAAAAAAAAAACCTTCTTTCTATAATAAAGAAAAATAATGAGCCCTGAGCGCATTCAGTAAAGAGAGCCAATTAAATGTCAGAGAAGGTAGAGAGCACAGAAGAGTATTCTGGCAGGAGAAACACCACGTGCTAAGGCCCTGAGGTAGAAGGAGACAGGAAGCTTACCAAGAACCAAAGGGGAACTCTTCTTAAAGAGTTGCATTAATCCAAGACTGAGAATCCTTCAACAGTTGGCCAGCAATTCCTTAGCTCGGCATTTGGGCTTTTGCTATCCTTTGAATAAAAGGACCCAAAGGGCTCGGTACTCTTCTGTGGGCCAGAGAAGTTTCTCATTCCCTCTGCCTTTCCTATTGGGCTGGGTTTATGCCTTTGTGGGCAGTAATTGGCAAGACCCCTGACCCCAGTGAAACTCTGAGTGACTTCCAAAGGCATATGGAATCTGTGCTGGGTAGAAAATGTCATAGAAATTTCAGGCCGAGAGGATATTAAAGATACCTGAAATGTTTGCAAGGACCGATCTAGGTTAGAGGTGATCTTATAGCAAAGGTGATCTCTTTTCATTAAATGTATTATTCTCACAGAGCCAGCCCCAGGGAGAAGACAAAGGTGAGCAAGTTGAGTGGCTGACTCTGGAATCTCAGCTGGGATCCTATTAACATGGGAACTTCCTGACCTGCAATGCTTCGATTAGAGTCATCAGTTAAGCTCGCTTCTTCACCATTGGCTGACTGCCTGGCAATGAGGTTCCTATTTCCTAATACACATCATTGTTAGTTTCCTTAAAGACACCAGAGTTTGATTTGCTTTACTGAAGAGAAAAAGAAAAAGCTATTCTGACTATGTTCTTTCACAGAGTGAACAGTAAATTTTCAAACACTCTGATTGGGAAATTTTTAAAATCATTATCACTTTCATTAGATGAGATGTATTCTTTGTATGACTTTGGAGAATGGATAGGGAATCTATGGGAGAAAACAGAATAATGCACTGCTTTTGGAAAATACAGTGGCTTAGTTGACAGAAAGCCATTCTTATGATGAAAACTAGGCAAAGAATTAACCCCCATACTGTATACTTAGTATACTTTATCAGCCTTGATATTCTTGAAATATACAGCATTTCCTTTATTTCAAGCAAATGATACCTATGAATATCACTTGATATCTATGAATCACTTGAACTGATAATTCACATCATAACTAGGTTCTAACCTTGTTTAAGGTACCACCTAATGCAGTCAAATAGCAAAACACTTTTATTTTTTCCAATTATATTAAAAATCTGCTGTCTTCAGAGTAAGCAACTGAGGTTTTTTTTTTTTTTTTTTTTTTTTTTTTCTTGCGTTATGCGGGCCTCTCACTGTTGTGGCCTCTCCCATTTGCGGAGCACAGGCTCCGGACGCGCAGGCTCAGTGGCCATGGCTCACGGGCCCAGCCGCTCTGCGGCCTGTGGGATCTTCCCGAAACGGGGCACGAACCCGCGTCTCCTGCATCGGCAGGCGGACTCTCAAGCACTGCGCCACCAGGGAAGCCCACAACTGAGGTCTTTTGAAGTGAGACTGCCACAAGCTGTATGACTTAGAGCAAAAGCTAAAGATATGCCAGACTTAGAGGAGAAATGTATGTAAAATTGAACATAAAATTAGAGTATTTTAAACTCAGAGGCTTTTACTGTGCCCTTATTTATTTAATATCATGTTGTCACCTACTAAGGCTTTTAAAAGCTGGAAATGGAATTTAGGGTAGTACAGTTTTAAAAGCAATAGAGAAAATAGACTTTAGAAAGCAGGTCATTACTACTTAAAATATTCTCAGAAAGAAGCTTTGTGTTCAAAAATATTTCACAAAAATATCTTTGTCTGAAACTTCATTGTTTCATCTCAACTTTTCCTTTCTATGCCACAGGCACCACATGAGCAATTAATTTTAATCTTAGGAAATTTTCTATTTCCAAACTTGAAGGTATAAGAATATAGACATACTGAAACTTATTTCAACACGTGGATTTTGCTTTTTTAGCTCTCATTAAGAACTCACTGGTATCCTGAGGGTCACCCGGGCATCACATACATCTATCTCATTGCCAACATTTCACATTAGTCCTAGATCTTCTCTCCCTTGATGGCTGCTGCTCATGAAATCCTTCTATTTTATAGCTATTTTGCTGCTTTTATTCAATAAAAAACAAAATTACATTGGTGGGAAGTTCCTAAGGTCCATGATTCTTTCGTATGTACGTATTATCTGGTTTAAACATCAGCGCCATCCAGCTTCTATAACAGCTGGTGAACTATGCCCTTAGTTTTACATACACGATTCTTTCATTCTAGACATTGGAAATTTCTCAGGGTAAAACCTCCTCACTTGTAGTCATTAACAATATTTAAGAGTGGCCCTGCTAATCCTCCCATGAATGTTGAGATCCATGTTTTCATTGTATTTTCTATTGTTATGTTCATTGTTCAACTATAATTGCATCAGTTTCCCCAAAGCACACTATGTACCACAGTCAAATTGTCTACACGTACAAAAGCAGTAATCAGATCTACATGCAGTGTTAAAGTTCCATTTCTGTTATTCTACTAAAGAGGTGAATCCTATTGCCTCTGTAAGCACTTAGCTCGACCAAAATTATTCCAAACTGACTCCAAAAAAAAAAAAAAAAAAAAAAATCTGTGCTGTGACTCCTATCCTTTGTAAATGTCCAAGAGGCAAACCCTAAGAGGGATACCCTTTAGTGGAGCAAGTGGTATAATATCTAAAGCACTTATGAAGGTGTTTCCATAATGCTGTTAAAATTATTGTACTAGAAGTCTAACTTGTCATAATGTAGAAATGACTCCACTGCATTTTTCAGGAAGCCTTGAGGTTTTTGCAAATGTCTGGAATTAGGGGACTATTATACAATTTAAGGAACTATTCTTTCTGCACAGTACCCACAGTATTGCACTGTTTTGCATCCTCCTGTTGTCCTCGCTGGTGGATAGTGCTATACTTCTTGCCCGAAACATGAAGAGCCCAACCCCTTCCTCATGAACCCACTTTCTACTCATAGAAGCATCTTAGAATGCTATAAAATAGAGAACAACCGATTTCACCCACCCCCAAACAACACACGCTCTTTACCAGCCCCTCAAACACACGGCTCTTTGCTAAAGCGCATCCTGCCTCTGCTGGCTGGAGCTTTCACAGACCGAAGCCTAAATGAAGGGGCAGGGTAGCTGCTGTAGCACCTCCACCTCCACTCCCTGATCAGCACAGGGATTCCTCAAGAAACACATGTGGAGGACAGGACAGTAGTACACTTCCTCCCTGCATCCTAACTCTAGGGCATGATCTTTCTCCTTGCACAACTGATCCCAGGTCTAAAACAGGGAAACAACGGTAAGAAAGAAAAGGGCAGCTTTATCTTCTCAGAGATGGATGATAGGCAAGTATCCCTGTGTCTTTACTTGTCACTTCCCAAGTGGAGAGTCCAGATGTAAAGTGTCACATACGTGTGCATCTTTTCTTAGTGAAATTGTTGACTAGCCCACTCCGCAAAAACAAAAAGTGTATATCGTGTCCAAAGAAATACAATCTACTCCCTTCTAAAAATGGAAACCCGGAAAAATATCTTCTGCTAGCCTTGCTGGGTAGTTTGTACTTGAAGTAAAACCGTCACCACCCACTCCCTATTCTCGCTGAGATTTAAAAAGGCAGGCAAACTGAAAGGAAACAGGAGCCAGTCCATTCCTATCAGAAAACAGCCATAAGAGCGAATCACGTTGGGGAAAAGCTCGACAACTCGGAGACACCATCTCCTCCGGACGGGAGGAGAGATATGGAGCCATTTTTCACTAGGTTCACAAGAAAATGTCAGCTCACGGCTGCTAGTGCACTGCCAGAGCGCATCTTAATTTGGTCAAAAGGGACCCAGCCAGTCACCCTCACAGAACATTTTTTCAAAGAGTCCATTACAAATCTGATTCCCTCTGTTCTGAGCATCTTCTTGATAAATTCTCTGGCAACTGCATGGCACAGATCTGCATCCTATTCAAAACTAAATGCCTTCCCCCACTTCCTCTTAAAATCATGTGAATTAGACACTTCTGAGCTAATCGTCAAAAAAAGAGAAAGAAAGAAAAAACCACCACTCCCCACCCTCCTCCCAGCTTCTTGACTAATACCTCTGGGCAGTTTACTTCAGAATAGAGCAGATTTTTGACCAGTGCACAATGACAAATTGGCATACAAGTCTGCTATCACAGAAAGCACAGGCAATGCTTTCTTTGTAAAAACAGGAAAATACACACCCTGGAACAAAAGACACTCTATCTGCATGATAAGGAACAAGAGAAATTATGTGTTTGTTTTACACACATCTGTACCCACTTATAAAGAAATGTCTTTGCACCTATTTTAATTATGATATATTGTATTCTTTCCTCAGAATCAGGTCTCCCTCAAATTAATTTTTAAGCTTTGACTCCAGTGGGAGGTAAAACATACTCTGTTGGAAGAATACCTGGTGTGTGCCTTTGTTGGTAGGGTGCCATTTCAAACTTATTATATTTAAACTCAATTACGTGGGAAATTGAGATAAGACAAATGCAGTCAGATACCTCCGAACTATTCTGACATTACAAGAAACGCCAAGTCAGCAGATATTTGCTGTTTACATCTCACAATAACCTAATCATGCATTTGCAGCCTTCTGGAGCAAAATGCTAACTATTCTCCAAACAGCCACCTGACAATCTGGGGCTAAAACACACATTCTGACTCAGAAGCAGAGAGAAATCATGATGGCTCTGCCACTGGCTGTATTAAACAAAAGCTCGGCAAGCAAACGAGAGGCATTTGGTAAATGGAGTAAGAGTCAAATCAAGTTTAGGTTCACATCTGGTGGAATATGGCACTGCCTACCCAGAGGTTAGGGGGCAGAAGGGTTTGGAGGTTATAAATAGAAAACACACACATACACACATACAGATATTTCAGCAGACCCCGGTCTGTTTCAGCTTACTAACCTAGAGCTCTGTTCAAAGGAAGCAGGGAAGCCGCACGTCCTCTCCCACCTTTCCATGGTCCTCATCAGTGTCTTCTCAAACCACCTGTACTGATCCGACCCATTCTCAGATCACAGAATTCTCTTGATAGAAGTAGTCTCCGCTGAGCTTTGATTTTTTCAGCCTGGGTGTCTAGAATTTTCTTCTTTAAGCCAGACACAGCAACACAAAACTGCCGCTGAGGTCTTTTGTTTTCCCCTCCTCTCAAAGATGAAGCATGCTGCACTTGTCTCCCTCTCTCTCTCTCCCTCTCTCCCCTGCTCTCTCCCTCTCCCCTCTCGGGCTTACGCTCGCTCCCTCGCTTTCTCTTTCCCCACCCCCCGCCAGCAACCTCATTGGATTCCCGTGCGGTAGGGGTCATTTACATCGCTCAGCAGGAGAACCTGTGTTCCGTAGGCGCCTGTCTCTCACTTCTGGGTTTCCTCTGCGAAAGGAAGGGGAGCGGCTCGTTCTAGGTGAAGTCAGGTGACCCCTCCTTTAAAAGCCAGAGAGATGGATGGAGTGTGTGAATTTTAATATACACACAGGCACATTTACATTACAAAGCAGAGAGGAAAATCTAGCTTCTAGAGATGAGGCTTTTTTGTTTTTGCTTTCATAATCCCCTTTTAGCAATTAAGAGAAGCTAGTATACTATAATGAAATGTAATTAAACTTTTCAGTGTTAATAACAAGGCTGCATACTTTCAGAATCATCCGACTGAACAATTCTTTTAAACTTGTAAGCTCGACTGTGTCTTTTTCTTTCGAGGGTCAAAGAATCAGTTATTTTACTATTTACGCAGTTTTTCTAGTTGGCCTTTTCTTTGACATCTAGTTTAGTTTTATCTCAAAGGACCATCATAAAAGACAAAAAAAAATTAATGTGAAAAAGGAAAAATAAGTGACAGGAAACCAGAGCACATAGCATGGATAGAAATCAGTAGTTTCCTATTGTAGAATTAGATTCAATAATGAGTAATTTTTCCTCTTATGCAAATAACTTTTCCCTTCTCTGTTTCAATGTCTTTGCCTGAAAATAGAAAATAAATGTAATAAATGTAGCACCTCCCCTCCCCACCCATCATCAAGCAAGCCTGACAGAGGAGGATGTCCAGGTAGAAATACCGGTAGCTCAGGGCACCAACAGAGAAGCAACTGGAAAAACTTGTGCTAACCTTGTACCGTGTTGAAGATAAATTTATGATCTACAGACCCAGACCCTAAAGAGTAAATCTGCTAACACCTGGCTTCCTGCTCCAAAGTTTTTGATATCCGATGGAGAATCTCTCTCCTACCTCTACTATGCATTCTACTCTTAGAAACACTGAAACGAAAAATGAGATAATCTCCATAACCTATTTCAAGAACTCTAGTTAAAAAGTACTTTATAAAGGTAAATGATAAATAATTAGAAGGAAGATCAAGAAATTTGAGGAGAACAAGTATCAGAAGAAGAATCTCTTACTTGGCGTTCGGTGTGTTCCATGCATGGATTCTTAATTTCAAAAGCATGGTGATACTGATGCCTCAGCAAAAGAGGAAAACGGGGAGAGCTGACACAGAATCACATTATCCCTGCTTCAAAAGATAACATTTTGAACTCTTACACAAACAGCCTCTCCTTCTCTCAAGAGTGATGTCAGGGTAGTGCTGCATTTACTGCTGGGACTGAAATACACCCTGTCCCCTCCATAAACACCACTCAGCAGTAGACATGAAATGAGTAACAGCTATTCACTGTTCTTGCTTGTTTTGTATTTTAAAAGCTTCACCTTGCATGGCAAAGATCCTATTTAGGCTTTTAAAATAAATTATATGCTAAATGGTTGCAAATTTAGCTTCAGTGTGTGTTACCAAAATTGGCACCAAAACATTACAATAAAAATGGACAATAAAAAAACAAATCTTCCCTCAGAAAAGTAAGTTGCCTTAGGCAAATTTAGGAAGACCTCAATTTGTGTAGGATGAAAACATAAAGCATTTCGTTTTACAGTCTCATAACCAAACTAGGTGCTCTTTCACCTTTATTATTTTCCTTTTAGCATTAGGTATCTTCATTTTGCCCAATTTTTTTTTTTTCTCCACCTCATCTCCTGGTCTTTCTTCTTTTGGCTGTGGTGTCACAGCACTTTCCTTGAATGTGCAAAAGGTTGGCAATGAGAGAGAGAGTGGGAAAGACATTATGTCAGATAATACTTGGCCTTTAACCCAAACTCTAGTGTACGGCAAATTTGAAGCTCCATGCTATGCTAACAAAGATGTGTGATGAACATGGAATCTAGCCTGCATATTTTTCATTATTAATATCAAAGGATCTGGATTTAAAGAGGCTAATTAAAGCTCACCAATGCAGGCCAAAGCAAAAAAAAAAAAAAAAAAAAAAAAAAAAAAGATGAAAATAAATTAGCAAAAATGTTATAGCAACTAACCCCAGCCATCTTTCTAAAATGTCTTCCATTACTCAAGGAACAAACAGAAGTACTGACAGAGTGTGGAGTAAATCTTTATTCACACCTTCATTTATTCCACCAAGGTTTATTGAGCACTTCCTTTGTGCTAAGCACTATTCTAAGCACTGAGGGAGTACAAGATAAATAAGAGAGTCCAGGCCCTTTCAGAAACTGAAAATATATACCACTTACATACAACAGATGTTCCTGCAAAATGTAATGGAAGGTCAGGAAAGGGGGGAAGAATTCTCCTTAGTGGGATGCAGGACAGTTACAATAGAATGAGTGACATTTGAACTGAGCCTTTAAAAATGTGTCAGTTTTCTAGGTAAGAAAGCAAAGGCAATGGGATATCAGGCCAAGAGACACAAAAAGCATGAATAAACAGAGACACGTGTGCAGTGGAGTACGGCTGCTTGAGGGAGAGTGGTTTGAAAGGTAGGTAGGAACAGGATGAGAACAATCTTGAAGGCTCTGCCCAAGTATTTGTGCTTTAACTGAGATGCAAATTATTTGTTTTACAAAGATTGTTTCAACAGCAGTGTTAGGGGTGGATTATAGTAGTGTTTCCCAAACTTTCCTAATGATAAGAATAACCTGCGAGTGATAGTAAATACATAGATTCCTGGCCTTCTTCTCAAAATCTAGAGGAGGCCAGGAATCTCTATTTTTAACAAATGTCCCAGGCGATAAGACATATAAGGATAGTTACACAGAGAGTTAATACACTCAGGATTATTACTAACCCAAATGAAAGACTTCTGATTTTTTACACTTATATAAGAGATTTTTACATAAAGGTTGAGAACAGTTATCAGAATCAAATACGGTGAATGTCCTTATTTTGCACTATGAAATATTATATTCAATAGTCTATGCAATCTCATTCCTATTTTATCTTATGTTAAGCCCTCTGTCCTGTCAGCTGAACTTATCATCTCTCCTCACATCAGGGTCTTTCTCACGTCTGTGCCTTTGATTCCTTTCCTAGAATGACTTCTCCTTCCTTTCTCCATCTCCACTTTCTCTCTCCTTCAAGGACTCATTGCTAACAACATGACAGGAATCCACCCCTTCTTTGGTATAGCTTACACTTAAGGTCTAATGATATTACAACAGTAGCACCAGGAATAATAATACTAATATAAAACGTTCAGATTAGTGCTAAGGGATTTAGCTTTTTAATTCTCACAATAACTCCATGAGGTACTATTACCAACACTTAGCCATTGAGGAAAGTGAAGTCTTGAGACTTAAATAATTCACCAAAGGTCAAAACACTAACAAATGGCAGTTTCTGGATTAGGACCCTAGTCAGTCCGTGTTACACGATTAATATCATATTGTATTTTATTCCCTGATCATCTGGAACCCAAAAGACAGCAGTTGGTTATATCAGTAGATAATGTTACTGTTTTGGCTTCTGCTCTTTTGCATATTGGCTAAAGGCTCAATTCCAGGAGTTAGACTCTGTCTCTGGATTTAAAGCCTTTCTCTGCCACTCTCAAGCTGTGTGACCAAAGGCAAGTCATTTAGCCTCTCTGTGCCTCAGTTTCCTAACTTATCTCATAGTTTCATCTTGCACCTTAAGTGAGAATCCATCTTAAGTATTTAGTATAATGCCTGGAACTATTAGATACTAACTAAATGTTAATTATCATTTTTATTATAATTGTTGTTATTAACAAGTGAGAAGCAAATTTTCTATGTATCCCCATATGAGTTTTCCCTCTCATCCAGAGATTTTTAGGGGTGAAAAAGCACCACTGACTCTGTTTATTATTAAATGTAGTTTATGTAGCTGTCATTCTAGTTTACAGAGCTGCAGTTGATTTGATCAAGTTAGAAAGCTGCACCAACTACTGCTTAAGTAATCATGAACCACATATGTTGCTTTATTATTAGATCATAAATGTATAGTCTCTTGAGACATTTGTGATGGCTTCCTGGCAGATAGAGAGTAGAAATTACACAATTTTTTAAAGCAGCACTTGTATTTTAGCAATAAACTAAATATTAATTCTTCTTAAAAACCATTTATGCCTGCTTTATGTAAAAACTGCTTTTTCTCTAAATAAATATTTTCAATATTTTCATGAAACAGTTCCTTACATTCAGAGATATGTTTACTAGGAAACTAAATTTCTTTTAAGTGTGCAATGTACTTGTCAGTTAAGTGCATGTTTAGTGTAGATATGGCGTTATGCTTCTATGAAACCAAAATCAAATAAATAGATCTTCTCTGACAGTGGGAGAAATTCCACACAAGAATTATGGTTATCACGTTTTGCAAACTACAGACAAACATAACCTCAAGAAGATTCTCTTCATCTTTTTTCAATAATATAAATTGTTGCTCCTAACAGGAAAAGATCTTACTTTTGAAGGTTTGTGAGTGTGGACTAAATGATTGATGTATTACTCTGTTGACCATTGGGTGTGCACGTAGACTACTTTTGGGTTGGCCGCTATAATTAATGTTTGCAGAGCCAAATCTCTGGGAACTTTCTCTCCTTGCCTCTTAGGCTGCATGGCAATTTTCATCAAAAACAACTTATCTCTTTTTGACTGTGTGTGCCAAATTAATGCATTTTCAGTCACTGTCAAAAGTATCCTATTCTGGGCTTCCCTGGTGGCACAGTGGTTGAGAATCCACCTGCCAATGCAGGGGGCACGGGTTCGAGCCCTGGTCCAGGAGGATCCCACATGCCACGGAGCAACTAAGCCTGTGCATCACAACTACTGAGCCTGCGCTCTAGAGCCCATGTGCCACAGCTACTGAAGCCCGCACTCCTAGAGCCCATGCTCGGCAACAAGAGAAGCCACTGCAATGACAAGCCTGCACACCACAACGAAGACTAGTCCCCGCTCACTGCAACTAGAGAAAGCCCGCATGCAGCAATGAAGACCCAATGCATCCAAAAATAAATAAATAAAATGAATAAATTTATTTAAAAAAAAAGAGTAAAGCTAAAAAAAAAGTATCCTATTCTACCTGAAGATAGTTACATGTATGTGCATGCATGCATAATTATCATAGGCAATGGTTAAAGTTTGATTATATCATTCTGAGAGAAGAAAAGCAAGAAGCAGAAAATTCCTGCTTTGGGTTTTTCTTTAGCCTTGACTAACCAGCCAAAGCAGGTGCTTTAAGACTAGCCTTTAAATATAGCATGGTGTCAGAGACACAGGGCTTTAGTGACCCTGACTTCCCGATTTCCCAGCTATGTGGTACTAGACAAGTTACTCATTTGTAAAACACCGATGGTATCTGTTGCATAGAGTTCTGAGGTATTAAATGAAATAATGCATATAAAGTGCTTAAGCACAATGGCTGGCATACCATCACTACCACCACCATTATCACCACCATCATCGTCAACACCACCATCATCATCACATCATCATCACCACCATTATCACTGCCACCGCTGCCATCACCATCACAATCATCATCCTCCTGCTTCTCATCAGCATCACCAATATTTATCATGTACCAGGCACTGCTCTAAATAATTACACAATAAATGGAAGCTTCCATTATTATTGTTATAACATTTTCTTTTATTGGTTTTCAGGCCATGACACTATATATTCTGAGCCTACTGCCCTGATGTAAAACACACTATCATGTTCCAATAGGTGCTAATCAAAACAAAAACTTACACTTAAATGCCTTTCAGTACATGAAGTAAAAAAGAATATAACATGCTTTTCCCTTCACTAGTCTTTCCTCTCCATAAACAGTTCTCAGGACCAGACCTTGCACATGGATGGTCCTCCTTAGATGATTTCTAAGTCCTTTGAAGGTCATTCATCATATATTAACAATGCACACAATATGCTTCATATCACTGAAGAGACTAAAGCATAAGTAGAAGTGCTTTCTATACCAAATGGGCATAAATAAATTCCATTGTTGACAGCTGTCCTTTATGAATCTGCATTTCTGATCTCAGAATGCGTCATCCCACTTCTGATTTCTGAAGACCAGGCTAAATTGTGATCTTTTATTTTCTTCAGCAGCTCATACTTTTCTATAATCCTTCATCTACTTTACCTTGTGAATCCTACCAGACGGACATAAATGGGGTGTATATGGGGTTACCTGCTCTACAAGACCAACTTTGCCTGGACTGAGACTGGACAAGATTGTAAAGTAGGTGCAATTTGTCATCCATACCTTCCACCTCTCCTTCCTCTGCCCTTTAACTCACTCAGTGGCACTTTCTCCATTGCCTTCAGAGTGCTTCCTGATTTTGATTTTCATCTCATAGCAAAACCAAAATTCAGTAGAATACACTGTGCACATTTGTATGTGTTACCTGAAGTAAGGATACTTATTGTCTTAGTGACTTGGATGGTTTGTACAATCTCTTAAAATGAAAACATTCCTTGGAAGTAGAAACTAAAAATAATTGCTAGAAATTCTAAACCATGGCCTAAAATATGTCTATTTAAATGGACTGAACTCAACAGGGCATATTTCTTACAAAGCCCAATTTTAAATCATGAAGGAAAATGAACAGAGTGGGAGCTATATACTGTGACTTTGAAACTTAACTTTGGAAAAAAGGGCAGTGTATGGGCACCTTGGTTTTGAATTGTAAATCCACCATGATTGTGTGACTTTGGGCAAGATAGCTTAACGCTGCTAAGCCTTAATTTCCTCATCCTGTAAAATAGAGAATATAATATCTAAAAGTAAATGAAATCATGGAATTGTTAGCACAGAATCTGGAACATAGTAAGCTCTCAGGATATAGGATTTTCCTTCTTGCTTTTCTTAAGTAGTCAGTCACCTACTAAATAGCTCCTTTTTTCTATGGGTCATCGTCCATGGGTCACTTGATCTGCTCACATCTCTTCGTTCACCTGACATTTACATTAGTGTCTTTCAGCATAAGTGGTTTCACTGTTCAGGTAAAACGTGCTTTTGCAGAGGGTCTAAATTTTAGTCAAGTAATCTACTTTCCCCAAGGCATCAGAGCAACTTAAACGGAATTTAAATTAAATTGTATTGAAAAAGAGGGAGAAAAGTAAAGAAAGAAGAGAAGATAGAAGAGAGGGAATAGAGAGAAGAAATAGTTACATGACCTACCCAGAGGCCAGGAGATGGTACTATAGAAGAGTACAGAGAATTCAGTTGAACTCTATTAGGGTTCAAGAGACCTGGCCTTGGGTAACTTCTTTAATGTCAATGGCTTTCTCTATGAAACGAGGATATTGAACTTTTCCCAAGATCTCATACAGCTCATAGGTTTTGCTTTCATGCCATTAAGAAGTAAAACATTTCTTGAAGACCTTCCAATATTGAATCCCATTAGTCCCCTGATACTGGGAAGGGTGGGCTCCCATTGACTCAACCTGACCCTGTCAGACACTGCTGCCTGCTTTACCCACCTCAGCTCATTTAATCTCTGTGGTACTATACTATCCCCACTTTAAAAAGGAAGGATCAAGGTCAAAGAGGCAAAAAGATAGAGCAGGGATTAATAACACTTTTTGCGGCACATGCACAGGCTCCGGACGCGCAGGCTCAGCGGCCATGGCTCACGGTCCCAGCTGCTCCGTGGCATGTGGGATCTTCCCGGACCGGGGCACGAACCCGTGTCTCCTGCATGGGCAGGCAGACTCTCAACCACTGCGCCACCAGGGAAGCCCAACAACACCTTTTAATGCAAAGGCCCAGGTACTTCTTACTGCACCATTCTGCCACCCTCTGGGACAGAAACTGGGAATAAGTCTATATAGGAATTAAACCTTCATTGAATGACTTTGAAATGATATTTTAGAAAAATGTGAAGAATCCTAAAACAGTCATGGAAATTTGAGGAAAACATGCCTGGTTATGGCTGTGATATGCTGCTTAATGTTTAACAATCGGCTCTACAAAAAACAAACACAAACTAATTTGTAGCGTTTGCCAATTTTTGTGGAGTAAATAGGCCACCATAGCCAATTTCAAGCTATCAACCTAAAGTCCCTGAACTGGACTTCAGAAGAAATCTGCACAAATGGCTCTTTCAAGCCAATGCTGGCCATCTCCATCATATCACTCTGTGTGTGTGTGTGTGTGTGTGTGTGTGTGTGTGTGTGTGTGTGTGTATAAACCTGAATTTATATGCCACTTTAATTTTCTTAAAAACATAAAAAATAAAAGGGCAAAATATCAGTGCAAATACTTTTCAAGTAACTATGAGTGCCACGTGTTTCAATTATGCCCTAATTTTCTCTTTTGGCCAATTATGCAGATCACTAGTCTACCTCTTTAAATTTCAAAATATAACTGTCAATAATCCCAGCAAAGAAGGGAAAACAAGAAAGCTCCCAATCTGGACCTTCTTATTTCTTTCCATAGGGGTTCTTATATCACTTGCGAATGGATACTTTAAAAAATTCCTTATCTGATGTGTGAGGTTTCCTCCAATCAACCATCAGGTGACAACTGCAGTATGTGTCAGTACTGTCTCAGCAAAGGGCCATGAGAGAAACCTGATCAGAGAGATAGAACAAAACTATCCCTGCATTCCTTATTCCTCATCTTAAAGTGCCATAACTGCTTGAATTCCTCTGGGATAAAGGCACGGTGACTGACAAGTTGTAGGGAAACTGCAGGCATAATTTACAGGGTGCTATTAACAAGCAGAGGGGTTGTCACTTGTGTAGACTGCCTCACAAATGATATTCAGATAGATTGTTTGGGGAATGATTTCTGATTGCTGAGACAATTTACTACATCTTATTCATTTCTTCTGATGGTGAGATACCGAAGTAAGAATATAGCAGAGGGTTAAATGTGAAGAACATTCTTAAGTAAGAAAATTTGCACAAATGCTTGAATTATTGCCTATATAAAGGTGCAGAAATTTCTGCCCACCTTCTAAATAAAAAAAATAAATAAGAAGGATGCTGAACACAACATCACTGCTACTTAGAGGAAAATGAGGTCTGAATTAAGGAACAACTCCCTTTTTAAAAACTATGATAAAGGGGAGAAAAAATTCCTAAAATTTCAACTGTTATCTATAGCAGGATATACTTATATCTGGGTATAGACAAAATAGTAAATAAAATACAATAGAAAGTTAAAATAAGAAATATTGTTTTTATAAGAGAAGATATTATGCTTTAGGACCAAACTAAAGCAAAGGATGTTAACAACAGTAAGAATATCCTATTACCTTGGTAGGTACCAGGACAGATGGCCAAAAGGAACTGGGTATTGGAGACTGTAGAATTTTTGCCTTGAAATCTTTAAGAACAAAATGCAAATATATTTCTTCAACTGTCATTTTTCTTACTAATAAAGAGCTAAGTTAGAGTAATGCCTTGGAATTTCTTCTTAAATGATTCTTTAAAATTCCACATCGCTCTAAGTTTTAGACAACTCTGTAAATGATGAAAATAATGAAAAGATAATAAAAGCATGATTCAGGTTTTTCAAAATTTGTGGTCTTTAAATCTTAGATTGTCAACTTAAGAAATAGAATTCATATGTAATGAAGTTAAAAATAGCATAAATTGAGTCAAAGCTAACGTTCATCAAACTCAGGAAGAGTATTGGCAGTTAGGTGATAACTTCCAACAGGACAGCTGGAGTAGGAGGACAGGAGAAGGATCCATCATAAATTCCTTAGGTAGAACAAACAGATCAAGTGGATATCTGGTCACATACAGGACACTTTGAGGGTGATCAATTACAATGACTATAGAGACTTAGACACATACCTGAAAAAAGACTGAAGAATCTTTTAATAACAAAACAAAATTTTGATGCTAAAATAAAATCTAAAGGGTGTCCTGAAATGGCCAGCAGCAGGAAAAAGAATGTTTTCTAGAATGATTCATGATATAAAGCCATATTGACTTTATTTCTGAAGGATTTGATTTGACATGGAGACAGTTAGATGTGTTCCTCAGAAAGTGTATGTGTGCTCACAGGATGTGAAACAGCATCATTATAGCTGTCCCTTGATTTACAGTGCTATTTTGGAAACAGTATTTTTAAATTGGTTTCCAGGGGTTTTGGAAGAAAGTTCAATTGTATATGAGCTCCAGAGCTTTGCCCCCTATGGATTTTCTCCATTGGAATTCAATAAAATGTAACTGAATTACAATGGGTGCATCCACAGTGTCAATTGCTGGCTCTCAGGTTAAGGAAGTCTCCTTTGTCAGGCACCCACGCCTACCAGTGTTCAGGGCCCACGTTTTCCACGTTTTTAGAGAGAAGCGCTGTATCAATAAACACCTGTGTGCATTAATAGTAAAATAACTACAGTAGTGAAATTGCATTTAATTTTAGGAATTGCAGAGAAACTCAACATATTTCTATTCTAGCACACAGATGTGGCCTATTTCTTTAAAATGTGAAGCATAGAGTCACAGATTTTGTTTAAAGAACACAGAAACACTCTTTTCCTTCTTTGACTGACTGAAGGATATAGTCTTTTCCCATCAGGAAAAAGATAAGTTGACGCTGCTTTTCTGAATGGTCTTACTAACCTAACAGGACTGTCATACTGTATCAGGGAGCTCTCAAAGGCACTATCTCATTTGATGATTAAAACCATCCAATCAGATAGCTAAAGCAAATATGATAAGATACATGAAGCTCAGAAAGGTTAAGTGTAAACCAGGGTTTGTTTTTATTTTTTTACCACTAAGTAATACAATAGCTAAGAACTATTTTCTGCATCACTCTAAAGGTTCTCTCTAGGCATGCATGGTGCCTGAGTTAAGATAAAAAGGTCTTTTCTTCATGCATATATGTAAAGTTAAAGTGGAAAAGTTTTTCTGTAACCCTTTACTTATATTTATATCTATGTTTATTAATGCAAAATGCACATAAAATTTAAAACTAACCAAGAAAATAATAAAGTTATCACCCTAGAGCTTTGTTACAACATGATTTTCGAAGCTATCATTAAACTTTAGAAAACCAAATGACACTAATTAAAATATTTTAAAATGAGATAAAAATCTACATTAAGAGGAATGCTTTTAATTTTGTTCTGCTCCAAGTTAGTTTCTTCAAAAGTTGATTAGGTTTATGCAAGTCTGAATTTGCAAACAAAATGGAGCCTGGGTACTTTTATTTTATAAACCATTTTTTTTTTTTTTTTTTTTTTTTGCGGTACGCGGGCCTCTCACTGCTGTGGCCTCCCCTGTTGCAGAGCACAGGCCTCGGACGCGCAGGCTCAGCAGCCATGGCTCACGGGCCCAGCCGCTCTGCGGCATGTGGGATCCTCCTGGACCGGGGCACGAACCCGTGTCCCCTGCATCGGCAGGCGGACTCTCAACTACTGCGCCACCAGGGAAGCCCTATAAACTATTTTTTATTGGTTGTACAAGACCAATAGCACAAAGTTGTGTGAGTGTTCTATTTTAATTTTTAGAAATTTGGAAAAGTCCTAAAAGGTATTAACGAGAAGACAGTACAGATTAGTTTTTTTTAAACCATTGAATTGAAAAGCTGTTAACAAAAGCTTTGCACAATGAACTGTCTATTTTGCCATCATGTCAAAACTATCGACTTTGATACCATTCACTTTTCCTGTCTGGGCATGTATATAACATTTTTATTTGTACTCTGTCATTTGTTTTCTTTTTTGGGATTTAAAACTATGTCATTTACCCACATAATTGCTCCTCTCATAGCCATATCTTTACTCCCTGTTTTTGAGAAAGCTGTGCTATTTATTTCTTCTCTTTCTTGTCCCATAGGTGAGTCACCTAACTTATTTGAGCTAAGTGTCCATATCTATAAAGTAAAAAATTGGACAAGGTATTCTTTATGATCCCATCCAATTCTAAAACTTTATGCAGTTTTACATAAAACCTGAAAAGTCATACCATATGGTGTAACACTAGAAGACAAGGTTGAGGAGAGTTTCTTTTTCATTCTTTGCAAATTATGCCTGGACATAATTCCCTGGTTGATATTTCATACCCCAGACACCTACACATTAAGAATGTGAGGCAGGACTTCCCTGGTGGCGCAGTGGTTAAGAATCCGCCTGCCAATGCAGGGGACATGGGTTCAAGCCCTGGTCTGGGAAGATACACATGCCATGGAGCAACTAAACCTGGGAGCCACAACTACTGAAGCCGGTGCACCTGGAGCCCGTGCTCCGCCCCAAGAGAAGCCACCACAGTGAGAAGCCCGTGCACCACAACGAAGTGTAGCCCCCGCTCACAGCAACTAGAGAAAAGATTGCACACAGCAACAAAGACCAATGCAGCCACAATAAATAAACAAATAAATAAATTTAATTAACAAAAAAAGAATGTGAGACAGAGAGCGACAGAGAAATGGTGAAGCAGCGAAATAGTGAGGCAGGTGGAGAGAGACAGAGAAGGGTCTACTGGACATTTAAGGATTGCATGTGCATCAGAGGTGGTAGCTAAGCACTATTACACTCGCAAACCCCCAATCACACTCTTCCCTCTCTGTTAAAAGCAGCTGTATGCTTCCAGGTTCTGAAAAAAAACCTATGGTATCATCCTTGCCTCCTCTTTGTCTTTCACTCCCCACAGCAAATCTGTCAGCAAATCCTGTCAGCCATACCTTCAAAATAGATTCAGAATCTAATCCTTTTTCACTACCCCCGCTACAACAAGCTACTCTCATGCCTAATCTGGATTATGGCAGCAGCCTAGCTGGACTCCTCATTTCTGCTCTCTTCTTATCCAGACTGTTGACCTTGTTAAAACATAAATCAGATTGTATCAAGTGTTTTTTAACCTCAAAGACTTCGTATCTCACTCAGAGTAAAATCCAGTGTCATAATATGATTTATGAGGCTCTTGACAATTTGCAGGCCACTCCCAATGCCTCACCCCTCACTGTTCACTGAGCTCTGGTCACATTCGCCTCCTCAGGGTTCTTTTAAAATAGCAGGCAGACTCCAACATGGGGCTTTTTTTTTTTTTTTTTTTTTTTTTTTTTTTGCGGTACGCGGGCCTCTCACTGTTGTGGCCTCTCCCATTGTGGAGCACAGGCTCCGGACGAGCAGGCTCAGCGGCCATGGCTCATGGGCCCAGCCGCTCCACGGCATGTGGGATCTTCCCAGACCGGGGCACGAACCCGCATCCCCTGCATCGGCAGGCGGACCCCCAACCACTGCGCCACCAGGGAAGCCCCAACATGGGGCTTTTGTAATCAGTGTTCCCTCTGCCTGGAATGCTCTTCTCCTAGATATCTATATGGCTAGCTTCCTCATTCTTTTCAGATCTTGATTCCAAATTTACCTTCTAAACTGAGGCCCTTTCTGACCATCCCACCTTTCATACCATCTCAACTTGCATCCCTTACTTCTCCCCCCTCCCCCATCCCATGTACACTTCATATTTCTGTTTCCTGCTTTATATATATATTTTTAGCACTTATTGGTATCTAACATATTGCTTAATATTACATATTTTAATTATTTCTTTCTTTTTTTTTTTTTTTTTTTTTTGCGGTACCCGGGCCTCTCACTGTTGTGGCCTCTCCCGTTGTGGAGCACAGCCTCCGGATGTGCAGGCCCAGCGGCCACAGCTCACGGGCCCAGCCGCTCCACAGCATGTGGGATCTTCCCGGACCAGGGCACGAACCCGTGTCCCCTGCATCGGCAAGCGGACTCCCAACCACTGTGCCACCAGGGAAGCCTATTTATCTTTTTAATTGTGTGACACCTCACTAGAATTTAAGCTTATTAAGGCAGGTATTTGGGTTAGTTTTGCTCACTTCTCTATCTTTAGTACCAAGAACAGTGCCTGGCACATAATCCTCTGTAAGTATTGGTTGACTTGAACTGTATTGGATGGAGCAAAGAATGGAAACCATGAATTATGTCTTGACGAGTAGGTCAGACTCTGGATAGGTGATGAGGAGTGTCAAGGCCATTGTTTGGTGAAGAAAAATATGTATAAACCACTTGAGAGCAAGAACCCACTTTGGAAGAGTATCATTCAGTGGTCTAAAGTTACAAATGAGAAAAGTGAGTCACAGAGTAGTTAAGGTCACAAGGATAGTTAGTTGAAGAGCATAGGACTTTAAGCCTGATCCTCAAACCCTCCTATTCCAGGACTCTTCCTAGAGACGCAAACCATTTAATCCTCAAGTTTAATCAGGGCAAAACACAAGCAAGATAAAAAAGGATTTTTCTGCTCTACCTCAATTGCTACCAAACGTATCAAGTTAATAGTGGGCAAAGTAATAGAAAGCCTTTTTAATAGTAGGCATAAATAAGCTAATGTTGGATAATATAAGCTAATTATAATAATAATATCCCCATATTAAGAATTATCACTGCATAAAACATAAAAACACATTTTAAACTCTTAAACTGCAAAAAGCAATAGTAATCAAGATGGTGTGGAAAATGGGTGGAGGGATAGATGATAAAAGAGTGGCAGAATGTTGACAATTGATGGAAATGGGTGATGGTTATATAGAGTTCATTATACTATTCTGTTTACTTTCTCTTTGTTTGAAATTTTCTATAATAAAAGCTTAAACATTAAAAATAAATTAGAAACAAATCTCAAAGTCTCACTCATTTTTGTTTTCTAAGTTTCTTAAAAATAGTTATAACCAAGTCAGCGACCATTTTCTTCATTCTCTGCTTCTTTATCTCCTCTTAATTCAATAATACAAAATCCAATCTCCTACGTGTGATGCCAGTGTACCCTGAGGGAAACTGAATAAGCTTGTGTCCGGTAGTGGTCACCTTGAGAGTGGTTCTCTATGAAATCAAGTGTACTTATACTTCATGGAATCAAATCACCATGCCTTACTAAAAGAGGAGCCTGTACATTTCCTTCCCTCCCCTAATTTAGAGGCAAAATAGTAATAAAAAATGTGTATGTGGCACAGTCACTTTTTTTTGTACTGAAGAAGAATTTCTCCTCTGTGGATTATCACTAATATATTCCTATAACCTTACCTATTCCAGATTCCTAGCTTTCCATCTTTTGATTTGAGACCAATCAAAATGCATTTTATCTTTCCTGTAGCTTTCAGGTCACTTCAGCGATTATTTCCATTATATTTGTTTTTTTTTAATCCTCCATATTCTTATTTTAACTTTAGGACTCTCCAGCTGTATAGAATTTCACAAGTCCCTTTCATTTTGGCCTTGACTGCCCTTTCTCTATATTCTTCTAATCTCTTCATTTGCATTGTGGATACCTATCTTTACGCAACAGAAAACAAAAACAAACACAAAAGCTGAATATAATTTCATCTAGTGTACATGACTCATAGATGTATAACCCAGATTTTCAGTTCAGATTTTCATAATTCAGAACTAAGCTAGAAAACTGCTAAACTTCACACTTTTCTTTTCAGGGATTCCCTTTTTCCCTGGGGAAGGCTTCCCACGAATAACTCCACTTAAGTCTTTTTTCATCTTACTGTTTGAATATAGTCATGATGTCCTTTGAAGTATCTTTATATGATGTAATTCCCCTCATTAAAGCCCTTCACAACCTTCCCATTGCAGGTGACATAAAATCCAGCTCCTTCTTTCTCAGAGACCATGTAAGGTGTGGCTTATCTGCCTCTGTAGCCCTATGGGAAATCTCACTGGCCTTCCCTCAGTTCCTCCCAACCTCCTATCTAGGGTAGGTTCTCCACAGGTCCACCATCTCAGCCCTTTGTTAATTTACTTCCTAACACTGATAACAGTTTATTTTTATATATTTTATTCATTTGTGTGCTTTCACTTAAAAAACTACTTTCATTATATTGTGAGCTCCTAAAGGATTAAAATCTCCTATTTCCCTACTATTCTCTCCCTAAGACTTAGGTAGAATAAGTTATGAGGAACATTAATTTGAGCTGCCTAAGTCTCAAAGACATATATTTGGTTTATTCTTTGTGCATCTCAGGAAAATAAGAAATCTTTCAATTTTGGTTAATAACAAAATCCATTAAATTTGTTTTCAATTACCTAAATAGCCAATAATTTCCTCTTCTTGGTACATGCTTTCTCAGAAAAGATTTAAAATCCATGGAAGTGGAAACGGAGGGAAGATGGCAGAGGAGTAAGATGTGGAGATCACCTTCCTGACCACAAATACATCAAAGATACATCTACATGTGGAACAACTCCTACAGAACACCTATGCAATGCTGGCAGAAGACCTCAGACTTCCCAAAAGGCAAGAAAATCCCCACATACCTGGGTAGGGTAAAAGAAAAAAGAAAAAACAGAGACAAAAGAATAGGGATGCGACCTGCACCTCTGGGAGGGAGCTGTGAAGGAGGAAAAGTTTCCACACACTAGGGAGCCCCTTCACTGGCAGGGATGGGGGGGTGGGAGGGAAGCTTCAGAGTCATGGAGAAGAGCGCAGAAACAGGGGTGCAGAGAGATTCCCGCACAGAGGATCAGTGCCGACCAGCACTCACCAGCCTGAGAGGCTTGTCTGCTCACCCACTGGGGCGGGTGGAGGCTGGGAGCTGAGGCTTGAGCTTTGGTGGTCAAACCCCAGGGAGAGGACTGGGGTTGGCTGTGTGAAGACAGCCTGAAGGGGGCTCGAGCACCACAGCTAGCCAGGAGGGAGTCCAGGAAAAAGTCTGGACCTGCTGAAGAGGCAAGAGACCATTGTTTCAGGGTGTTCAAGGAGAGGGGATTCCTGCTCCATGTACCCACAGAAGGCAGAGCACTGCCTAAGCGAGCTCCAGATGTGGGCGTGAGCCACAGTTATCAGCTCGGACCCCAGAGACAGGCATGAACCGCTAACGCTGCCACCAAGAACCCTGTGTGCAATTGTAGGTCATTACCCACAACCCTCCAGGAGCCTGTGCAGCATGCCACTGCCAGGGTTCCATCATCCAGGGACAACTTCCCTGGGAGAACACACTGCATGCTTCAGGCTGTTGCAATGTCACACCGGCCTCTGCCACCACAGCTAACCCTGCATTCCAGTTATGACAACCATACCCCTCCCTCTCCCAGGCTTCAGTGAGCAAGAGAGCCCTAATCAGCTGCTGCTTTAAGCCCCTCCTATCTGGGTGGGGAACAGATGACTGAGGGCGGCCTACATGCAGAGGCAGGGCCAAAACCAAATCTGGACCCCAGGAGCTGTGCGAAGAAAGAAGAGAAAGGGAAATTTCACCGTGCAGACTCAGGACAAGCAGATTAAATCCCTACAATCTACTTGATAAACCCTGCATCTGTGGAATACCTAAAATTGAGGCGGTGGACTTTGGGAGGAACTGTAGACTTGGGGTTAGCTTTCTGCATCTGATTTGTATCTGGTTTTATGTTTATCTTAGTTTAGTTTTTTGTGCTTGTTATCACTGTTGGACTTGCTTATTGGTTTGGTTGGGCTCTTCCGCTTTATTTATTTTTGAATTTTATTATTATTTCTTAAAATAAAAATGATTTTTTTCCTTTTTTCTCTTTTTGTGAGTGTGTATGTTTCTTTGTGTGATTTTGTCTGTTTAGGTTTGCTTTCACCATTTGGTTTGGGGTTATATCTGTTCTTTTCTTTTTTTTCTTTTCTTTTTTTTCTTCCTTTTCTTCCGAGCTGAGTGGCTGGCAGGTTCTGGTGCTCCGACCAGGTGTCGGGCCTGAGACTACAAGCTGGGAGAGCCAATCCAGGACACTGGACCACAAGAGACCTCCTGGCGCCATGTAACATCAATCAGGGAGAGCACTCCCAGAGATCTCCGTCTCAGCACTAAGACACAGCTCCACCCAATAGCTAGCAAGCTCCAGTGTTGGATGCCCCATGCCAAACAACTAGCAAGACAGAAACACAAGCCAATGCATTAGCAGAGAGGCTGCCTAAAGTCAAACTAAGTTCACAGACACCCAAAAACACATCACTGGATGCAGCCCTGCCCATCAGAAGGACAAGATCCCAGCCCACCCACCAGAAAACAGGTACTGGTCCCCTCCACCAGGCAGCCTTCAAAAGCCACTGAAACAAGCTCACTCACTGGGGTCAGATATCAAAAATAATGGGAAGTACAAAACTGCAGTCTGTGAAAAGGAGACCCCAAACACAGTAAGTTAAACAAAATGTGAAGACAGAGAAATATGAAACAGATGAAGGATCAAGGTAAAAACCCACCAGACCAAACAAATGAAGAGAAAATAGGCATCTACCTGAAAAAGAATTCAGAGAAATGATAGTAAAGATGATGCAAAATCTTGGAAACAGAATGGAAAAATCACAAGAAACGTTTAACAAGGAACTAGAAGAACTAAAGAGCAAACAATGATGAACAGCACAATAAATACAATTAAAAATTCTCTAGAAGGAATCAGTAGCAGAATAACTGTGGCAGAAGGACGGATAAGTGACCTGGAAGATAAAATAGTGGAAATAACTGCTGCCAAGCAGAATAAAGAAAAAAGAATGAAAAGAATTCAGGACACTCTCAGAGATCTCTGGGCCAAAAATAAACACACCAACATTCGAATTATAGGGGTCTCAGAAGATGAAGAGAAAAATAAATTATCTGAGAAAATATTTGAAAAGGTTGTAATTGAAAATTTCCCTAATATGGAAAAGGAAATAGTCGATCAAGTCCAGGAAGTGCAGAAAGTCCCATACAGGATAAATCCAAGGAGAAACACATGAAGACACATGTTAATCAAACTATCAAAAATTAAATACAAAGAAAATATATTAAAAGCAAGAAGGGAAAAGCAACAAATAACATACAAGGGAGTCCCCATAAGGTCAACACCTGATCTTTCAGCAGAAACTCTGCAAGCCAGAAGGAAGTGGAAGGACATATTTAAAGTGATGAAAGGGAAAAACCTACAACCAAGATTACTCTACCCAGCAAGGATCTCATTCAGATTCAACAGAGAAATTAAAACCTTTAAAGACAAGAAAAAGCTAAGAGAATTCAGCATCACCAAACCAGCTTTACAACAAATGCTAAAGGAACTTCTCTAGGCAGGAAACACAAGAGAAGGAAAAGACCTACAATAACAAACCCAAAACAATTAAGAAAATGGTCATAGGAACATACATATCGATAATTACCTTAAATGTAAATGGATTAAACACTCCAACCAAAACACACAGACTGGCTGAATGGATATAAAAACAAGTCCCGTATATATGCTGTCTACAAGAGACCCACTTAAAACCTAGGAACACATACAGACTGAAAGTGAGGGGATGCAAAATGATATTCCATGCTAATGGAAATCAAAAGAAAGCTGGAGTATCAATTCTCATATCAGACAAAATGGACTTTAAAATGAAGACTATTACAAGAGACAAAGAAGGACACTACATAATGATCAAGGGATCACCCAAAAAGAATATATAAAAATTGTAAATATTTAAGCACCCAACATAGGAGCACTTCAATACATAAGGCAAATGGTAACAGCCGTAAAAGGGTAAATCAACAGTAACACAATCATAGTAGGTGCCTTTGACACCTCACTTTCACCAATGGGCAGGTCAACCAAAATGAAAATAAATAAGGAAACACAAGCTTTAAATGACACATTAAACAAGATAGACTTCATTTATATTTATATGACATTCCATCCCAAAACAACAGAATACACTTTCTTCTCAAGTGCTCATGGAGCATTCTCCAGGATAGATCATATCTTGGGTCAAGAATCAAGCCTTGGTAAATTTAAGAAAATTGAAATAGTATCAAGTATGTTTTCTGACCACAACGATATGAGACTAGATATCAATTACAGGAACAGAACTGTAAAAAATACAAACACATGGAGGCTAAACAATATGCTACTAAATAACCAAGAGATCACTGAGGCAATCAAAGTGGAAATCAAAAAATACCTAGAAACAAATAACAATGAAAACATGACAGCCAAAACCTATGGTATGCAGCAAAAGCAGTTCTAAGAGGGAAGTTTATAGCAATACAATCCTACTTCAGGAAACAAGAAATATCTTTAAAAAACAACCTAACCTTACACCTAAAGCAATTAGAAAAAGAAGAAGAAGAACAACAACAACAACAACAAAATAACCCAAAGTTAGCAGAAGGAAAGAAATCATAAAGATCAGATCAGAAATAAATGAAAAAGAAATGAAGGAAACAAAAGCAAAGATCAGTAAAAGTAAAAGCTGGTTCTCTGAGAAGATAAAGAAAATTGATAAACCATTAGGCACACTCATCAGGAAAAAAGAGGAGAAGACTCAAATCAACAAAATTAGAAATGAAAAAAGAGAAGCAGCACCTGACACTGCAGAAATACAAAGGATTATGAGAGATTCGTATAAACAATTCTATGCCAATAAAATGGACAACCTGGAACTAACGGACAAATTCTTAGAAAAGCACAACCTTCTGAGACTGAACCAGGAAGAAATAGAAAATATACACAGACCAATCACAAGTAATGAAATAGAAACTGTGATGAAAAATCCTCAAAAAAAAAAAAAAAAAAGCCCAGGACCAAATGGCTTCACATGCGAATTCTATCAAACATTTAGAGAAGAGCTAACACCTATCCTTCTGAAACTCTTCCAAAATATAGCAGAGGGAGGAACAATCCCAAACTCATTCGACGAGGCCACCATCACCCCAATACCAAACCCAGACAAAGAAATCACTAACGACTAGACTTGGAGGAGGAACCAAGATGGCAGAGTAGAATGACGTGCTCTTATTCCCCTTTGCCAGAACACCAGAATCAAAACTAGCTGCTAGACAATCTTCGACAGGAAGACACTGGAACTCACCAGAAAAGATACCCCACATCCAAAGACAAAGGAGAAGCCACAATGAGACAGTAGGAGGGGCGCAATCACAGTAAAATCAAATCCCATAACTGCTGGGTGGGTGACTCACAGACTAGAGAACACTTACACCCCAGAAGTCCACCCACTGGAGTGAAGGTTCTGGGCCCCATGTCAGGCTTCCCAAACTGGGAGTCTGCAACGGTAGGAGGAATTCCTAGAGAATTAGACTTTGAAGCCTCCTGGGAATTCATTGCAGGACATCGACAGGACTGGGGAAACAGATTCCACTCTTGGAGGACACACACAAAGCAGGTGCACACTGGGACACAGAGGGAGGAGCGGTGACCCCAAGGGAGACTGAATCAGACGTACCTGCTAGTGTTGGAGGGTCTCCTGCAGAGGAGTGGGGGATGGGCTGTGGCTAACCGGGTGACAAGGACACTGGCAGCAGAAGTTCTGGGAAGTACTCCTTTGCGTGAGACCTCCCAGAGTCTGTCATTAGCCCCACCAAAGAGCTCAGGTAGGCTCCCCTGTTGGGTTGCCTCAGGCCAAACAACCAACAGGGAGGGAACCAAGCCCCACCCATCAACAGTCAGCTCTACCCACCACCAGTCCCTCCCATCAAGCCTCTTAGACAGCCTCATCCACCAGATTAAAGTTTACTGAGCTCTGCCCAACAGAGCAACAGTCAGCTCTACCCACCAACAGTCCCTCCCATCAAGCCTCTTAGACAGCCTCATCCACCAGAGGGCAGAGAGCAGAAGCAAGAAGAACTACAATCCTGCAGCCTGTGGAACAAAAACCACATTCACAGAAAGATAGACAAGATGAAAAGAGAGAGGGCTATGTACCAGATGAAGGAACAAGATAAAACCCCAGAAAAACAACTAAACGAAGTGGAGATAGGCAACCTTCCAGAAAAAGAATTCAGAATGATAGTGAAGATGATCCAGGACCTTGGAAAAAAAGAATGGAGGCAAAGATCGAGACGATGCCAGAAATGTTTAACAAAGACCTAGAAGAATTAAAGAACAAACAGAGATGAACAATATAATAACTGAAATGAAAACTACACTAGAAGGAATCAATAGCAGAATAACTGAGGCAGAAGAACGGATATGTGACCTGGAACACAGAATGGTGTAATTCACTGCTGTGGAACAGAATAAAGAAAAAAGAATAAAAAGAAATGACAGCCTAAGAGACCACTGGGACAACATTAAATGCAACAACATTCACATTATAGGGGTCCCAGAAGGTGAAGAGAGAGAGAAAGGACCAGAGAAAATATCTGAAGAGATTATAGTCAAAAACTTCCCTAACATGGGAAAGAAAATAGCCTCCCAAGTCCAGAAAGTGCAGTGAGTCCCATACAGGATAAACCCAAGGAGAAACATGCTGAAACACATAGTAATCAAATTGGCAAAAATTAAAGACAAAGAAAAATTATTGAAAGCAGCAAGGGAAAAAGGACAAATAACATACAAGGGAACTCCCATAAGGTTAACAGCTGATTTCTCATCAGAAACTCTACAAGCCAGAAGGGAGTGGCATGATATACTTAAAGTGATGAAAGGGAAGAAACTACAACCAAGATTACTCTACCCAGCAAGGATCTCATTAAGATTCGATGGAGAAACCTAAAGATTTACAGACAAGCAAAAGCTAAGACAGTTCAACACCACCAAACCAGCTCTACAACAAATGCTAAAGGAACTTATCTAACTTATCTAAGTGAGAAACACAAGAGAAGAAAAGGATCTACGAAAACAAACCCAAAACATTTAAGAAAATGGTCGTAGGAACATACATATCTATAATTACCTTAGACATGAATGGATTACATGCTCCCACCAAAGACACAGGTTTGCTGAATGGATACAAAAAAAAGACCCATATATATGCTGTCTACAAGAGACCCACTTCAGACCTAGGGACACATACAGACTGAAACTGAGGGGATGTAAAAAGATATTCCATGCAAATGGAAATCAAAAGAAAGCTGGAGTAGCAATTCTCATATCAGATAAAGTAGACTTTAAAATAAAGAATGTTACAAGAGACAAGGAAGGACACTCATAATGATCAAGGGATTAACCAAGAAGAATATATAACAATTATAAATATATATGCACCCAACATAGGAGCACCTCAATACATAAGGCAACTGTTAACAGCTATAAAAGAGGAAATCGACAGTAACACAGTAATAGTGGGGGACTTTAACACCTCACTTACACCAATGGACAGATCATCCGAAATGAAAATAAATAAGGAAACAGAAGCTTTAAGTGACATAATATACCAGATAGATCTAATTGATATTTATAGGACACTCCATGCAAAAACAGCAGATTACACTTTCTTCTCAAATGCACACGGAACATTCTCCAGGATAGATCACATCTTGGGTCACAAACCAAGCCTCAGTAAATTTAAGAAAATTGAAATCATATCAAGCATCTTTTCTGACCACAATGCTATGAGATTAGATATCAATTACAGGGAAAAAAACGTAAAAAATACAAACACATGGACGCTAAACAATACATTTCTAAATAACCAAGAGATCACTGAAGAAATCAACGAGGAAATCAAAAAAATACCTAGAGACAAATGACAATGAAAACACGACGATCCAGAACCAATGGGATGCAGCAAAAGCAGTTGTATGAGGGAAGTTTATAGCTATACAAGCCTAACTCAAGAAACAAGAAAAATCTCAAGTAAACAATCTAACCTTACATCTAAAGGAACTAGAGAAAGAAGAACAAACAAAACCCAAAGTTAGCAGAAGGAAAGAAATCATAAAGATCAGAGCAGAAATAAATGAAATAGAAACAGAGAAAATAGCAAAGATCAATAAATTAAAAGCTGGTTCTTTGAGAAGATAAATAAAATTGATAAACCATTAGCCAGACTCATCAAGAAAAAGAGGGAGAGGACTCAAATCAATCAAATTAGAAAGGAAAAAGAAGTTACAACAGACACCGCAGTAATACAAAGCATCCTAAGAGACTACTACAAGCAACTCTATGCCAGTAAAATGCACAACCTGGAAGAAATGGACAAATTCTTAGAAAGGTATAACCTTCCAAGGCTGAACCAGGAAGAAATAAAAAATATGAACAGACCAATCACAAGGAATGAAATTGAAACTGTGATTAAAAATCTTCCAACAAACAAAAGTCCAGGACCAGATGGCTTCACAGGTGAATTCTATCAAACGCTTAGACAAGAGCTAACACCCATCCTTCTAAAACTCTTCCAAAAAATTGCAGAGGAAGGAACATTCCCAAACTCTTTCTCTGAGGCCACCATCACCCTGATACCAAAACCAGACAAAGATACACAAAAACAGAATATTACAGACCAATATCACTGATGAATATAGATGCAAAAATCCTCAACAAAATACTAGCAAACAGAATCCAACAACACATTAAAAGGATCATACAACATGATCAAGTGTGATTTATCCCAGGGATGCAAGGATTCTTCAATATATGCAAAGCAATCAATGTGATACATCATATTAACAAACTGAAGAATAAAAAACATATGATCATATCAATAGATGCAAAAAAGCTTTTGACAAAATTCAACACCCATTTATGATAAAAACTCTCCAGAAAGTGGGCATAGAGGGAACCTACCTCAACAGAATAAAGGCCATATATGACAATCCCACAACAAACATCATTCTCAATGGTGAAAAACTGAAAGCATTTCCTCTAAGATCAGGAAGGAGACAAGGATGTCCACTCTCACCACTATTATTCAACATAGTTTTGGAAGTCCTAGCCACAGAAATCAGAGAAGAAAAAGAAATAAATGAATACAAATTGGAAAAGAAGAAGTTAAACTGTCACTGTTTGCAGATGACATGTGGAACAAAAACCACATTCACAGAAAGATAGACAACATGAAAAGGCAGAGGACTATACAAAGAGGTTCCTAAAAATGCCACCAGAAAACTGCTAGAGCTAAGCAATGAATCTGGTAAAATTGCAAGATACAAAATTAATGCTCAGAAATCTCTTTCATTCCTATACACTAATGATGAAAAATCTGAAAGAAAAATTATGGAAAAACTCCCATTTATCATCGCAATGAAAAGAATAAAATACCTACGAATAAACCTACCTAGGGAAACAAAAGATCTGTATGCAGAAAACTATAAGACACTGATAAAAGAAAATAAAGATGATACCAACAGATGGAGAGCTATACCATGTTCTTGGATTGGAAGAATCAATACTGGGAAAATGACTATACTACCCAAAGCAATCTACAGATTCAATGCAATCCCTATCAAATTACCAATGGCATTTTTTACAGAAATAGAACAAATCATCTTAAAATTTGTATGGAAACACAAAAGACCCCGAATAGCCAAAGCAGTCTTGAGGGAAAAAAATCTGAACTGGAGGAATCAGACTCCCTGACTTCAGAGTATACTACAAAGCTATAGGAATCAAGACAATATGGTACTGGCACAAAAACAGAAACTCAGATCAATGGAACAAGATAGAAAGCCCAGAGATAAGCCCACATACCTATGGTCAACTAATCTATGACAAAGGAGGCAAAGACATACAATGGAGAAAAGACTGTCTCTTCAATAAGTGGTGCTGGGAACGCTGGACAGCTACATGTAGAAGAATGAAATTAGAACACTCCCTAACACCGTACACAAAAGTAAACTCAAAATGGATTAGAGACGTAAACGTAAGACCAGACACTCTAAAACTCTTAGAGGAAAACACTCTTTGACATAAATCACCACAAGATGTTTTTTGATCCACCTCCTAGAGAAATGGAAATAAAAACAAAAATAAACAAATGAGACCTAATGAAACTTAAAAGCCTTTGCACAGCAAGGAAACCATAAACAAGATGAGAAGACAGCCCTCAGAATGGGATAAAATATTTGCAAACGAAGCAACTGGTAAAGGATTAATCTCCAAAATATACAACCAGGTCATGCAGCTCAATATCACAAAAACAAACAACCCAATCCAAAAATGGGCAGAAGACCTAAATATATATTTCTCCAAAGAAGATATATAGATTGCCAAGAAAGACATGAGAGGATGCTCAACATCACTAATTATTAGAGAACTGCAAATCAAAACTACAATGAGGTATCACCTCACACCAGTCAAGATGGCTATTATGAAAAAATCTACAAACAGTAAATGCTGGAGAGGGTGTGGAAAAAAGGGAACCCTCTTGCACTGTTGGTGGGAATGTAAATTGATACAGCCACTATGGATAGCAGCATAGAGGTTCCTTAAAAACCTAGAAATAGAACTACCATATGACCCAGCAATCCCATTACTGGGCATATGTCCTGAGAAAACCATAATTCTAGAAGAGTCATGTACCACAATGCTCAGTGCAGTTCTATCTACAATAGCCAGGATATGGAAACAACCTAAGTGTCCATCAACATATGAATGGATAAAGAAATGTGGCCCATATACACAATGGAATATTACTCAGCCATAAAAGAAACAAAACTGCATTATTTGTAGTGAGGTGGATGGACCTTGTGTCTGTCATACAGAGTGAAGTAAGTCAGAAAGAGAAAAACAAATACCGTATGCTAACACATATACACGGAATCTTAAAAAAAATGGTGCTGATGAGCCTAGGGTCAGGACAGGAATAAAAATGCAGATGTACAGAATGAACTTGAGGACACAGGGAGGGGAAGGGTAAGCTGGGACAAAGTGAGAGAGTAGCATTGACATATATCCACTACCAAATGTAAAATAGCTAGTGGGAAGCAGATGCACACTCACTACAGGGATATCAGCTTGGTGTTTTGTGACCTCCTAGAGGGGTGGGATATGGTGGGTGGGAGGGATGCACAAGAGGGAGGGGATATGGGGAATATGTATATGTATAGCTGATTCACTTTGGTATAGAGCAGAAACTAACACAATATTGTAAAGCAATTATACTGCAATAAAGATGTTTAAACAAATTAATTAATTAATTAATTTAAAAAATCCATGGAAGATGAATGATATTCACTGCTATCATGACTTCATTACCTATCAAACATTTTGCATATTCTACTAGGAGTAAATGTTGACTCTAGATCTTTCTCTTTAGCATGTAAAATCTACCTGTTGTCCTTTACAAATATAAAAAGGTGGATATGGTAGTCATATGCAGGACCCATTCTTTTAAACAAAACATTTTTATAAGTAGGTCCCACATGAGAGGCAGAAATAGACACCCAACCTTTTACCAATTGTAAACATGGAAATATATTTAAGAATATATATCTGTGTTTCTAAATATCTATATCCAGGTAGAGCTATCAAGTGATCAATCTATTGATTAATAAATCAGTAGATAGATAATTTAGGATAATATTATATATTTACATGAAATAATATTAGTTATCCAGTAAAGTAAATCAAATATATTTTGTCATTTCTGGCAATCTTAATTCTTGGCATCCTGGGTTTTGTTTTTTTGTTTGTCTGTGTGTTTGTTTTGGTGTCCCTAATCTTATCAAACTGATGTTTCTACATGTGCCTCTGAGTCTCCTTCAAAATCAGAAACCCTTTGCTATGTAGTAAGATGTTACAGTTATTTATACCAGTGAACCATACACATGGGCACAAGGGTGGCTGCCTTACTTAGGAGTATCTGAGATATGATATGAGGCCTCATTCCTGTATAAATACCTGCTCTGTTTTTATTTATTTTATTAGAATTCCTCCATTGAGGTTAGGTGTAAAAAGCAGAGGAATAAAGAACAAACGATTCACATTTCCAGTTTCCAGCCCTAAAATGCTGTGAAAATGAATTACAATTTATACGTTTTACTTGCACCACTTTATATGAACAACACTTTATATAATTAACAACAGCTGCACTTTTTAATAGCAGGTGAGCTTTACTACAATGGCACAAGTATAGAACTTCATCAAAGGAGAATAGAAGAAGCAAGGAGCACCACACTAGAAACAAGTGTGGGAAGATGGCTGTGGTTACAGAGAGTTGGGAGGAGAATATTCTATGTCCTCAACTCATCAATTTGAACTCTATATAGTCAAGTATGAAGTCATTAAGTACAGATTTAGATTTCCTTTCGTTACTACAACATAAACTAGGCTATTCTGACTGATAGATGATTCAATATTTGGGAATCTACTAATATAATTTTACCTTAATGATAGGGCAAAAGAGAAAAAATGTGATCATCTCAATAGATTTAGAAAACTTGTTTGGTAAAAATTCAATATTTATTTGTTAGTAAAAAAGGAAAAGATAGCTATTTTTGTAATGTCATATTTGAATATCACAAAAACATATTTCTCAAAAGCCAAATTATGATTCATATTGAGTGCATAACATGAGCCCATAAGAAATAATAGACAATGACTGACTTTAGATGGCTGACTTCCAATTTTTGACTTTACAATGGTGCAAGAGCAATACTCATTCAGTAGAAACCATACTTTAAATTTTGAATTTTGATCTTTTCGTGGGCTAGCGATATGCGCTACATATTCTCTAGTGATGCTGGAAGGCAGCAGTGAGCCACAGCTCCCAGTTAGCCAGGCAATCACAAGCGTAAACAACCAACACACTACAACCTTCCTGTACCTATACAACCATTCTGTTTTTCACTTTCAAGACAGTATTAAAAAAAAAAAAAACTACATGAGATATTCAACACTTTATTATAAAATGGACTTTGTGTTAGATGTTTTTGCTCAACTGTAGGCTAATGTAAGTGTTCTGAGAATGTTTAAGGTAGGCTAGGCTCAGCTATGATGCTTGGTAGGTTAAGTATATTAAGTGCATTTGTTTTTTGTTTCTTTGTGTTTTTATTTGCGGTATGCTGGCCTTTCACTGTTGTGGCCTCTCCCGTTGTGGAGCACAGGCTCCGGACGCACAGGCTCAGCGGCCATGGCTCACGGGCCCAGCCGCTCCGTGGCATGTGGTATCCTCCCGGACCAGGACACGAACACGTATCCCCTGCATCGGCAGGCGGACTCTCAACCACTGCGCCACCAGGGAAGCCCTATTAAGTGCATTTTTGACTTTCAATTTTTTCAACTTATCTTGTGTTTAGTGAGACATAACCCCATTATAAGTCAAAGAAGATCTGGAGTTGTTTAGTTCGTAATAGTATATAACATATATTTTTGGCTTCAGGAAATATATGCTCATATCCATTAATAAAATCAATAAACATCTTTTGGGGACTCCTGCCTCATGCAGGAGTTTGGAGTAGATGTGTTTTATCTCCTCTCTGCAGTTTTAAATTAAGGCATTTTGAAAGGTGAATTTATTACAACAGCTGTGTCCTATAATAAAACTAGATGCAACTTACAACTAAAAAACACAAGGTATTAGATAATATAATATTCTGAAATGTGGGTGGCTTTCAGTTTATACCTTGTGACCTACACATTTTATAACCCTTCTTATACTGACAGGTCCCCTTGGCAATGACCAAAACTTGGAATTACAACTGGCTAAGAACTGAAATGAGTGAGGATTCACACTGCTAATTCCACTGGCAACATTACTTGGTTAATCCTGGGGTGATGACTCAGCTGAGCTTGTTGGGAATTGTATTCTGAGAATTTCATTTATTCTCAGGAGCTCAGCAGTGAAGCTCTTAGTGAAATAAAAGAGCAAGGGATTCTTAAGGAAAAGAAATTACCATGGAAATTACCCTTCTCCCCCCATAATTTACCGTTCAAAGACTTTGTGGTCATAAAATTGTCAATGGAAGTTTTTGAGACAGATAACACAAATTTTGGAATAGTTCAAATGTCTTTGGAAAAACAAAAAATGCTTCTGTTCGCCACAGAGAGATTTACCAGGTAAGAAGATAGTTTCTTCAGTCTAGATTTTGATGATCATATTTAATTAATTATTTAATTAGTTTATTTAATTTATTTTTTTGGCTGTGTCCGGCCTTAGTTGCAGCACGCGGGATCTTCGTTGTGCCATGTGGGCTCTTCATTGCAGCACTCTGGCTTCTCTCGAGTTGTGCCCTATGGGTTTTCTCTCTCCTGTTGTGGCACGTGGGCTCCAGCACACGTGGGCTCTGTAGTTTGTAGCACGTGGGCTCTCTAGTTGAGATGCGTGGTTTAGTTGCCCCAGAGCATGTGGGATATTAGTTCCCCAACCAGGGATCGAACCCGCATCCCCTTCATTGGAAGGCAGATTCTTTACCACTGGACCACCCGGGAAGTCTCTAATGATCTTATTTTAAGAAGACTTTACTTAGTCCATTTCATGCCAAAAAATCCCCCTAAAGGAATATTTGCACCTTGAATTTTAAGATCATTTGGTTTTATATACTTAGGAAATTATAAACATCATATATTTGTATTTATTTCCTTTAATGATCATTTTTTTTGTGTTTCATGGAAAAAATAAGTTTCCCAGAAATAAAACTCTTACTCATGACACAGAAAATAAAAGGTTGCCTTATGTTGTCTATGCACATAACTAGGGCTTATGAGCACATTGAGTCAAAGTTGAGGTTTACCTCTATCATAGAGCAATAAAAAAGCAAAACCTAATTTGGACAATGACCAACATAATGACTTGTTTTTTTTCCTTTAATGTATTATGAAGAAGATCTAGAAATCCTAAATTCCATAGAATGGATCAATAGGAAACTCGGAATTCAGCTTCAGGAATTGTGCTGCTCTAATCTCAGGTGTAAAAACAGAGAATGGAGCATTTTATTTCTGTGATTTCTAGTGTTTTGTTATTTATGTGAATGAGCTAAAAAAATGATCTCTTAAACATTATTTCAGTAATATTTGCTTCATAATAATAGAAATAGAAAGCTTCAGATATGTTAGTCACTTATGAGTGTAAACAAGTGAGTATTTATTATCAATATGCACAAATGTTTTTAAGGTTCAAATGTATTATGGCCACATCCTTGCTATATATCATGTATGTTTTATCCAAATGACCACGGTATAAGCTTTGTTCTTCACCTATGATAATTGCTTAGTATAATATTTGCAGCCTGCAATCTGCGCTGGGATTAAACCAATCAATAGTGGTGGAAACTACTGTATACATTTCTGTGATCATTGATTCACAGAATCAATAAAATAATACAAGGTATTCTTATTATGTTGACAACCACAAAATTAAGCCAAACAGAAAACAAAATAGGTTGGTTTACTTTACTTTTTCGGTAAACAGATTCATTGGTCACTTGTGTACATTTGGCTTCTTCTTGGGAAGTTAGAGCCAGAATGGGCCTATTGGGCTGCACGGTCTTGCTGCTCCTTGTTCTTTTTTTCATTTTGTTTCTTTTCTTTATTCTTCTCTTTGAGATTGGTCTTTGGAAACTTTAGGCTTCATAGTGAATACTGAATAACAGACCACAATCTTTTGGTCATATCCCAATTGAGAAAGGCCCATGCCTTTCTTTGATATGTAGGGACCAAAGACATGAAAGGATAATTCTCTTTCTGAACTGTGTCCAGTAAAATGGGCAGTCAGAAGGCTGTGCAGTGTCTATGCTGAGCTCACGTTACTCATTCTTTCTCCAACCAGGTGAATCTAACCTGCAGTTTAAGCAAAACTACTGGGTTGCAAATTTGTAGTATGCCCTAGCAGATGAATTCTGAAGGCCTTTGTCAAACTCTTCTGTTCCTTTACAGTTACTAGCTTGCAAGACCAAGAAAGAAAAGACACAGATAATGCTTTTTCAACCAGAATTTCCATGTTTCCTGAATGACCACCACAGTGCCCACCTTAGGTCTCCTTTAAGGGGGCTATGAAATTGCTGAGGGTTAATAATAGCAGTGACTTTTAAAATGTATTCTTTAACTGCTCAGGACAGGTCCTTATCTGTATTTGCTTGTGTCCCTTTTTATCTTATGCATGCTTTGCTGAATATGTGCTTCATATACTATAGTGCTGAGGAAATAGGCAGTGGGCAACAAATGGGTTAGATGTGTTTGTTGATAAGAGCTGTGCAAAGGACCTCCAGTGACTACTCTGCACGTTCTGGCAGAAATAAGCAGTATAAATACAGAATTCCAAAAGTGTTCCCTGACTTGGCCTTGTTGAGCACCAAATATGAACTCTTATCCTGGAAGCAGGGGAGAGTCCAAAATTCAGAACACAATGTGAACATCAAAACAGTTTACTGAAAATGACTGAAGCTTCACTTATTAATGAGTATTTTCTACATCACTGTATACAGCAGTGAAGTAATACATATGGATTCTGTTATCTATTTCCTCCTTTCTAAGGAAGTGGTGAAAACCCTGAAAGGTATGAGGATTAGAAGAGAGATTTGTCCCAGTTTGGATTCTCTTCAGTGTGTGTTGCATTACTATTTTTCTATGGGGTCTAATCTAAGGAAGGATGTTTGCTTCTTAGGTCAGGGCACCTATCTTTGCTCTTGCTCTTCCTTAAAATTCAGTCTGAAAGTAGCAAGTCTTAAATTCTAGGAAATGCTTTGATCCCATATGCTTCAGGTTGCTGACTGAAGCTGTGTGCTGCTCTCTGCCTTTCTTACGCAAGTATTTTGCATTTGAGCTTTCTCTGTCAATTACTAGCTCCCTGTGGGGTCAGCTTTTTCCACAGAACATTTTCTGAGTATTACAGTCTGTGAAAAATATGTGCTACAAAACATCAGCATAGTGATGGGAAGCAGCATTCCTTTTGGGCAGAAAGAGTTTATTTTACTATTTAGAACACTTGAAAATAGATCTTCCATTAGGAATTATGAATGTCTTAACACTTTGTATGTGATTCCATTAAACTTGCCCCTAGAAGTTCTGTGGCATGATTAATCTTTCTATAATAAATATTTTGAAGGTCTCACCACTATTTAGTTCATCCAGAATCCATGGATCTAGAAGGTCTACTACCCATGGATTCTGATTAAACTCAGCAACAGTATTATCTATAAAAAATGGATATTGGATTGGTCACGGTAACCTACCTTTGATCACAAACAATCCCAGTGGCATTAGGCAACAAAAGCTTATCTGTCACTCACAATTTAATGTAGGTTTGCATGAGGCGTGAGCTTGGGGGTGGGGAGGAGGGATTGTGATCCATGTAGGCATTCAGGGACCCAGGTCTCCCATCTTGTGGTCCCCTCTCCTTTAGGTCCTTGTTATCCTCTCTATTTAGGTGAAGGTTTAATGGGACAGGCCTGAATATGGTCATTATTTTAGCTCATAATCCATTATTCAGAATTGACTTCTCTGTGCCCAAGAAGAAAAAGAGGACATGGATATAACTGATCACTAGCAATCTCTCCCAGAGATGGAATGATTTACCATCACCGTCCCAGGACAAAAATGAAATAATTGTTTTGTCTAGTATATCTTTACTTTTTATCTTACCTTTAACATTGAATTTTATATTCATATTTACATATATAAGTGATAATATAATAAGAACATTTCTCTGTAGCTAATATACAAAAATGATTTATTGAGTTCTACCCAATAGGGCTTTACGTCATTTTCCTAATAAGAGTAATGAATTCACACTGAGCCACCCATATTTCCTTACTCGATGTCTGTGATCAATGGCAGGCATTTGCAAGATGCTTATTGGGGTTTCAAGTTCAAACTGAAGCAACAGAGGAAACCGAACTTACCTAACCATGAATGCTATTGTCTAGTTAAAGGCATTGAACTTAACAGCCATATTTAAGGAAATAAAAATATACAGTGACCTATAAGAATATAATTTCATAGAAACCATGCAACATACTTTGATTTTATCTATATGATTCAATGTTCTACTTTTCTTTTGTTTGTTTTGTTTTGTTTTTGTTTTGTTTTTGATTTTTTTTTTTGCAATGTTTTACTTTTGAATAACCTAAGCAATTGACAATGTTTGATCATATTTGGGTAATGCATTATACTATCAGCTAAGAAAAATGAATGTATCTTTCTGAGTACTTTGTTTACCATTTGACGGAAGATTTAAGTACCAAGAATGATAATTCCAAAACAGATTTTCTTTCAGCAGCAGGAATCTTCATAGTTTTATCCAGAAACAAGGAAATAGCAAATTGCTTGGTCTGAAGTATAGAGCTCCTAATTAGAAGGCAACTTCATGTCCACATATAAAAACTGCTAGGTTTGGTTTTTCCACAGCAGAGCCAAGAAAAATGAGTTGAGAGAGCTTCAAAATTGTATTTAAAACTAGGCTTGAAACTGGGCTTTTGCTATTGAAAATAATACATATTTGGTACTCAAATGGAGGTACAATCTTTGAGGCCATCACTTATCCCCAGACCATTACTGATGATTCACCGTCTACCAACCATCCAAAAGTGTGTATGTGTTTGTATGTGAAAGGAATGGAGTTTACCTCTGCCAACCACACAGGAACCAGAGAGGAAAATACACTGATAGTATTCAATTCAAGTGATTAATAAGAATTTTGTGGTAGTACATAGGGGTTATTTCACTTAAAAGTTGTAAAGTTTGTTGGTCATCCAACATTTCATGTAATAGTTTAGAATAGTTCAAGAGAAAAGTAAGAACTTCAATTTTTTTAAGATAACATTTATTAAGCATTTTCTATGTGCCAGACTCTGAGATCAGCACCTTTTATTAGTGATCTCATTTATGACTCACATTCATATGAGGTAGATATCACAATTACCCCTCTCCCTTTTAGTTACTGTTACCATAAAACTTGCTTATGTGCTTTATCTTTAAATGTTTACTGGTGATCTAATGTATACCAAACACTATGAAATGCACAGAGGAAATACTGAGGTACATAAAAAATGATCTAATAAAATTGAACATATCACTTTACTGCATTATAGCATTCATTTTGGAGAATCCATCATCAAGAACCTTCTGTTTCTCCAGTTCATCAAGGTCTTTCTTTTCTTAGGCTCTTACACAAACTTTCCCTTCCTCTGGAATGCTCTTCTCTGGACTCTTCCACACCTCAGATCTTAATTTAAATATCACTTCCTCAGAGAGATTTTCCTTGTCTCACCAATCTAATTTCAGTTCCTCAAGTTAACCTCTCTCATATTCCCTTTTTATACTTCTTTATCCAACTTAACATAATTTATAACTATATACTTATGAGTATTTGTTTAATGCCTGTGTTCCAAACTTGACCGTAATCTTCTCAAGTGCAAGAGCAGTGTCATTTAGGTTCTTACATGCAAAGTTTGAGAGTTTATATTTTGTGCTAAATGCAAATGGAAGCCATCAAAGGTTGTTTAGCAGGGTGGTGAGACGTTCCTGTCTATAACTAAAAGGACATTTTCTGACTGCTGTGATCCTAGGTGCCTTTGAATTTTTTAAATTTAGCTTAGTTTTTGGTAAACCACATTTTCAGTTATTTTTATGTTTAATATTAAATGGTCTGATTACCACTGAGTGCTAGTTTCTATACACATATATCTGCTTATCACATATACATGTGGGTACACAGAACAGACCATCTTCAATTTACATGTGCAGTTTGAAAGTATGTTCTCTTCTTGCCTTAAAATAAACACTAACATACTTTCTTTTTTAACATCTTTATTAGAGAATAATTGCTTTACAATGGTGTGTCAGTTTCTGCTCTATAACAAAGTGAGTCAGTTATACGTATACATATGTCCCCATATCTCTTCCCTCGTGCATCTCCCTCCCTCCCACCCTCCCTATCCCACCCCTCTAGGTGGTCACGAAGCACCGAATACTAACATACTTAACAGTCAGAAAAGGTTGAGTAACTGATGTCAGGAATTCTAGATATGTTCTACATAAAATGTTAACTGCTAATAAGAGCAAGAGTAGTAAGAGAGCATTAAATGCAATATAACTAGGGCTGACATAATTAAGGGAGGAAAAAGTATCAAAGTCAAAAAAATACTCTGATGTTGTATGAAACTCAGGCTGTAGCAAGTACAATACTGATGGATTATATGGGTTTTCAGTGTTTTTCATTCACAGTTAAATCCAAACTGAAAAATCAGAGCTTTAAGGTCAGAAAAATAAGGAAGGTTGAATTTTTTTTTTTCAATGAGCAAAGTATTTTATTTTATTTTATTATTATTTTTTTTTTTCCTTGCGTTATGCGGGCCTCTCACTGTTGTGGCCTCTTCCATTTGCGGAGCACAGGCTCCGGACGCGCAGGCTCAGTGGCCATGGCTCACGGGCCCAGCCGCTCCGCGGCACGTGGGATCTTCCCGAAACGGGGCACGAACCCGCGTCTCCTGCATTGGCAGGCGGACTCTCAAGCACTGCGCCACCAGGGAAGCCCTGAGCAAAGTATTTTAAAGCATCCTCTAAGTGAGCAGTTCTTTTGTCATTCAGATCCCTGCTTACTGAACCAATTTCCTGTTTGGAGACTGAACCAAGGATTAGTTAAATTTGATTTGAAAAATGTCACTAATGAAACATCAGGAAAAGAGAAAAAAGGAAATGCTGAAGCATGTGTTGAATAATATTTATGGCTTATATTTATGTATGTGACTCAGATACTTAAAAGTAAATTCAACCCAAGTGAAAAAGAAAACTACTACTTTGTATGTGACAAAAAATTTACATAACATTTGCAGATATTTATAAAACTCTAGACTATTCCGTAAGTTTGTCATCGAGAAAAAATGTCTAGTTATTAAAAAATGACAAACCATTTAGTATTAAAATTGTGATGGCTGGGACATGGAATAAGAAAGCCATTCTTGCATCAGGCTTCAGTTATGTCATGTCCTGTTACCAGTTTCACATTACAGATTGAACTGAAATTGTATAAATTATGCTCATGTACATGCTAAACTCAGGAACTACTATATCATACTTATACTGCATTTAGAACTCGTTCTAATAATAACTAATTGATTCTCATAAAGACAAGATATTAAATCCATTATTTAGATGAACAAATACACATAGATAAGTACTGTTTTCCATTATTTTCAGTACAGTCTGATACGCTTCTATAGGGAATAAAGTATAGATTATTTTTCAAACGTTCATCCTAACTATGAACATGCAGCAAAAAAGGATGGTAATAGTAACTAATATTATTGAATATTACGGTCCAGTAATCACGGTAAGTGCTTTGAACACATCATCTTTACCACAGTCTCAACTGTACATATGTGGAAACTGAGGCTTAGAAGTAATTTGGTGGAGATTACACTAATAGTAGGTGCTAGTGCCTGGCCCTAAGGTCTGGCTGAATTCAGTACTACTTAGGCAACTGCCTATAGTAGTATACTCTGTAGGGAATAAAAAAAAAAAAAAAGAGGTATACAGTCCTGAGTCTTGAGCTGTTTACGGTCTACTTAGGAGAGTTATGACAAACATCCCCCTCAAAATAATAGGAAATTGATCTAACTGATTGAGTAGAATTTGTAGTTTAAACGAGTGCCTTTAAGACTTCTAAGAATAGACAGTTCAGTGGGCACCAAGCTGGAGCAGTGATGGACATTTTCAAGGAGAAGTACCAACCTGAGTTGATCTTCATGGCATAGAATAATTAAAGATAATTGTGGGGAAGATAGACCAAAAAGAGGGACAAAATGTGAAAATTCAGGAAAGTAGGAAAAAAACATATCATGAGGGATACACAAAGGATATTCACTTAATGGAAACTAAAGGTTTATGTGATGAGTCAAGGAGGTTAATTCAAATAGGCAGGTGGACCACATAGTCCTTTGCTGTTGGTGGTGGAAGTGTGGGAGCATCCCGCTTTCCTGTCAGCAGATGCAGCCCTGTCATGGCAGAGGCTATTCACCCAGAAAGAGGACAGGAGCCATGATGTGATAAAGCTATGTGACCCTAACTTTTAATCAGCAACATGCTGGCATCTTTTTCTCAGACCATGAACTTTATTTCTGTCAGGAGCATTATATAGTGAATGACTACAGTTAATTAAATGGGGCTCAACATTCTTTGATGCTCTAAGAAGTAATATTTCTCAACCCTGAATACCTTAAAGATATTAAATATAACTTAATATTTATAGTGAAAATATAAAAATATACCTGAGTAAGTGGTGTGGAGCAGAGCAGGAGGGAATTTAGACTATACACTTACAATTTAATACTGGTTCTGGTCATTTCACTGACTCTAGTTAAAGTTTCATGATCTTCAGGATATACATAGTTCATGCAAACTATACACTTCCATGACTGGAGAGACAGTGGACAGACATCTTAGTATTTGATAGATGACATGGTTCAATATTATAATCAATGAACCTAGAAATTACACTGTTGGGTGGAATGCTTTATCTCTATTCCTAAAGTTAACTTCCTTGTGGAGAGACACTCATTAGCACAACATTACGCTTTCTGAAGGAAAGCAAGAGTTGGACTGGGAATCCAAAAAAAGAAACTGTGTATGTGTGAACATGCCCTTTCCTCTTGTCTTTTGGATTCTGTTGCAGGTGAGTCTATTTAATTCTGATGCTCACCATTAAGAAGCCCCTTCCTTACAGATGTGAACCACATTCTCGGATATCAGCTTTATCAGTAATGAAGGTGATACTTTGGTTTCCCTTTTGCTTTAAGTATGTTTTCTTATTATTCAATTGCTTCAGATTACAGGCAGAAAAAAAGGATGTTATATATTGAGCCCCCAAAGACTCAAAAATATATCAATAATTTTTTAAAAGAAGAAACCATCATGAGAATAAAGTAACACCAATTTCCAGAATAATAAAGTGAGCTTGACTCTAAGATATTTTGCTCAATCAAACATTGTGTATCACAGTGTCAGAAATAGGTTTTCAATCTAAAAAGTAAAATAATTGCCTGAGATTTTTCCTGTGAAATTCAGGGGTTTCTTTACCTGAAATCTCTCAAGTAAAGTATATTACTAGAAAATAAATTAGGTAGATTTGCTAACAGGTTTCCCAGATATATGAGAATTGCTGAAAAATATGTAGAAATGTCTTTAGGTGACACAGAAGGTAACTTTCTTGTTCTTTTTTTTTTAAATGAAAAGTGGTAACGGAATCGATGTGCTGTTTTTCTGAGAAGTAATAGAAAATTTCCTCTCACTTAACTATTCCAAGTGTTGGTGTTCAGAAGTCTCAAGTTCTTTTAAAATGTTGGCAGTATTTCAGAGAGAGGTCAATTTAAAAATATTCAGGAAGGGAGATTAAATTATTGATCATATTCTACCCTGGAGATTAAATACCAAATTTCTACTCCGAAACATCTACAATCAACGTCTATGAATCAGATTAAAAATTATGATTACAAATAATTCACTTGCCAAACTTTAAAACTTATAAAGAATGGTCCAGCTACTAACAGGCAAGATTTTACCAGGTGAGTTTTTCCATTATTATAAACTAAATCCTCTTGTGTTATCAGAATTTCATTTAATGCATGGGGGCAGTGGTAATATTAGTGATGATAAAGAAACTCTTTGTTTTTCCAAAGAAATATTTAATTCTGAATTGTGAGTTCTGAAAACATTGAAATGGTACTAGAATGGAAAAGCTGAACTAGTAGTTCATTATTCTCTTTATCATTCTGGATAATGACAACATGACCACGAGTAAAATTTTAGTGTTGGCTTTTTCTTTTTCTTTTTTTTTTTTGCGGTACGCGGGCCTCTCACTGCTGTGGCCTCTCCCTTTGCGGAGCACAGGCTCTGGACGCGCAGGCTCAGCGGCCATGGCTCACGGGCCTAACCACTCCGCGGCATGTGGGATCTTCCCGGACCAGGGCACGAACCCGTGTCCCCATGCATCGTCAAGCGGATTCTCAACCATTGCGCCACCAGGAAAGTCCCTGGCTTTTTCTTATTAAAAACAAACTCATTCTTTTCTCTACCAAAATGTAAAGAATTGTCTTTTTGTTTCCATGCGTTAAATTCATAGTAACATTATGTTAAATATACCCAGTGAAAAATAAATAACATCTTAATAAATTAAAGATATGCTGGTAATAACAATTGACAAGAGGTTTCAAGAAAGATTATTCTAAGACATATTTCAAACTATAAGTTACAAATATAAATGGAAATTTTAAAATAAACTTTATATCAGTATTATTTTGTTTTTTATGGATGCAGTAGGTAAATTAAATCTTTCTGTACTTCATTTTTTAGGATTTATTCTTGTTATCAATTAATGGGCTAGAAACCACAATTCTAGAGGATTTAGAGTCTAATTATTTTGCAAATTAGTATCAAATACTGGCTAACTGAAAAATCTTTCAAAGAATGTTTATCTGCTTAAGTCTTCGAGTTTTGTAGGAAGAGTAAATCTTTCATAATTTAAAATTATCAATGCACTGAATTTATTCTATTATGGAAATTTCATGTAAGATAACTGAAATCAGAAATAATGAATATGCTGATTGTTACTAGAAAAAGGAGAAAAAACACCTTTTGTGTTTTACTTTTATAACATTTTGAATATCCAGGAGGATGTTCATACAACTAGAAAGTAATGAAAATGTTATAACATGTAATGAATAATCTCTTAAATTGCATGATTGATTGATTTACTAAAATATATCATAACAACATTGTTTTTGAATTTTACCTGAAATCTAGCTCATGTAAATTTTTATAATGCATGTGATTATAATTTTCTTTGAATTAAAAAAATCACACATTCTCACTCTTTATAAAGGTCGTTGATTCATTTCCTAAATTCCTGTGAGTAAAAATAAGGTTTTTTTCTTAATCTTTATTACATTAGGAGTTTTCATTTTCTAGCTTCACCTATTAACATGTAAATACAAAAAGGAAGTGGAGGGCTTCCCTGGTGGCGCAGTGGTGGAGAGTCCGCCTGCCGATGCAGAGGACACAGGGTTGTGTCCTGGTCCGGGAAGATCCCACATGCCGCGGAGCGGCTAGGCTCATAAGCATGGCTGCTGAGCCTGCACGTCCGGATCCTGTGCTCCACAACGGGAGAAGCCACAGCAGTGAGAGGCCCGCGTACCGCAAAAAAAAAAAAAAAGGAAGTGGAGAATTAAATGTGTCCCTCCAACAACTAGTTACACAGTTGCATCTGGCCTGTGGCCTGCTTTTGTGCGGCGTCTGGGCTAAGAATAGCTGTTTTATTTTTAAAGATTGTGTGATAGACTGAATAATTTCTCCTCCTCAAAAGATACCCATATCCTAATCCCCAGAACCTGTGCATATGTTATTTTACATCACAAAACGGCCTTTGCAGATGTGATTAAGTTAAAGACCTCAAAAAGAAGAGATTATACTGAAAAATTTGAGATGGCCTGATCTAATTCCATTAGTTCTTAAAAGTGGAGAACCTTTCCTGTCTAAGGTCAGTTGGAGATGATAGAACAGAAGCAGGGCCAAGATGATGCTACATCGCTGGCTTTGGAGATGGAGGAGGGGCACCATGAGCTAAGGAATGTGGGTAGCTTCTAGAATCTGGAAGAGGTGAGGAAATCATTTCTCCCCTAGAGCCTCTAGAAATGAATGAAGCCCTGCTAACAACCTGATTTTAATCCAGTGAGACCCATGTTAGACTTCTTATCTACAGAACTGTAAGATAATAAATTTTTGTTTTTTTAGGCCACTGTTTTTGTGGTGATTTGTCATAGCAGCAATAAGAAACTAATACAGGTTGTAAAAAAAAAACAAATAGGTGATAGAAACACTTGTAGCTTGCAAAGTCTGAAATACTTATTATCTGAACCTTTAAAACTTCTGGTTTGGAGATTAAAGTTTCTTAGCCTGGGCTTTTCAGACATAGAAACTTGATATCGATTTTTGGCTTGCATATTTTGCAGGCATCATTTGAAATAACATATGATAAGTTAAAACCAACCCAACATGGTCACATGTGAATATTAGATCCTCGTGGCGTACAGGGACAATTTAATTAATTAATTAATGGATAGACTGGAATCTATTCCAGAACAAAACTGGTACACTTGATGCTTTCAAAGTGTAATTGCTCTAGCTCTACTTTACCAGAAATCATTGGATAAGCATCATATGATGCTAATAAAAGAACATTAGATTAACAAATCTAAAAGGAATATCATAGCTCTTAATATAGTTGGAAATGAGCTGATAAGCCCATTGTTTGCATGAGCTTATAGCAATAAACATAGTAGAGAAAATGTGTAACAGTTAACCAACTTTAACCATTTTGTGACTTCCAGGAGAATGACTATACTTCCACAGCTAGGAATTGAACACATATATAAGAAATCAACATAAAAACAGGGTAGAAGTTCTGATTCTAAGTAAGACACATAGGCATATCCACCCTGTATCTCCCACTAAATGCAGCTATAAAACCTAGACAGAATGCATGGAACAACTTTTTGAGAACTCTAAATACTAAATAGCAGCAGTCCCAGATGGTTTCACTGGCAAATTCTCTCAAACATTCAAAGAATAAATAACACCAATATACTCAATCTATTCCAGAAAATAGAATAGGAAAGAATATTTCTCGTCTCATTTGGTGAGGCCAGCATTAACATTGCAGAAAAATCAGACATAGACAGTTGAAGAAAGCCAAGTCCAATATCCCACATTAACACAGATGCAAAAGTCCACAATGTAATATCAAACAGAATCAGTGATACATAGAATAACACCATAAACAGGTGAGGTTTTTCCTGGGAATGCAAGGCTAGCTCAACATTTGAAAATCAATCAATGTAACTACCATATTAAGTCTAATATATGATATAATTGATGAACTAAAAACATTTAATAAAACTCCATATCAATTCAAGATTAAAGTTTTAGCACACTAGGAATAGTAGGTGACGTCCTAAACTTATATAAAGAGCATGTACATAATAGCTACAGCTACTATCATATTGAACAGTGAAAGACAATGTTTCTCTCCTAAGATCTGATACAAGGTCTGCTCTCACTACTTATATTCTACAGCATACTGGAAGACTTAGCTGATGTAATAATTTCAGAAAATGAAATAAAAGACATTAAGGTTAGAAAGGAAAAAATTAAAATTTCCCTATTTTCAAACAACATGATTGTCTTCATAAACAATATTAAGGGATCTACTAAAAAAACCCCAGTACAACACAAAAAGTTCAGTAAAGTTATAGGATGCAAGACTGTGTTTAAAGGCCACCCCCTTATGATACTCATCTACTGGTGTTCATGCCTTTGTGTAATCTCTTCCCTTTGAATGTGGGTAGTACCTGTGAATTGCTTCTAACCAACAAAATATGCCAAAAGTGATGTGTTGTCACTCCTGTAATTGTAATGTTATGTAAGACTGTCTTGCTGGAAGACTGTCTCTAGAGTCTCCATGTCCTTTGCTGCCTTTGAAGAATCAAGATGCCATATATCCTATAACCACAAGGAAGTGAATTTTGCCAAAAATCTAAATGATTTTTGAGTCCTACAACCACAAGGAAATGAATTTTGGCAAAAATCTGAAGGATACTGGAAGCAGATCCTCCCCCAGTAAGTCTTTGCAGAGTACCCAGCTAAGTCACTTCCAGACTCTTGACTCAGAGGAATTTTGAAATAATGAATTTGTATAGTTTTAAGCCACTAAATTTGTTGTAATTTGTTACACAACACAGAGAACTAACACAAAGGTTAACACACAAAAATCATATTTCTATATACTATATATAAACAATTGGAAATCAAACTTAAAAAAAAATTAGCAAAGCCCTAAAAAATAAAATGTTTAGGCATAAATTGAACAAAACATGTATAGGATTTGTGTGCTGAAACCACTAAAAGCTAGTGAAAGAAACCAAATAAGGTTCAAATAAGTGGAGAGACATATTCATAGATTGGAAAACTCAACATAGTGAATACCAATTCTCCCCAAATTTCTCTATAGATGTATTGTAATTCCAGTTAAAATCCCTGCAGGGATTTTTGTAGCTACAGACAAGCTGATTCTAAAATTTATATGAAAAGGTAAAGGAGCCAGTATAGCTAAGCAATTTGGCAAAGGAAGAATAAATTTGTAAGAATCACACTACTTGATTTTAAGACTTATAATAAATAGACATTTCTCCAAAGAAGACATACAGATGGCCATAAAGCACATGAAAAGATGCTCAACATGACTAATTATTAGAGAAATGCAAATCAAATCTACAATGAGGTATCACCTTACACTGGTCAGAATGGCCATCATCAAAAAATCTACAAACAGGGACTTCCCTCATGGTCCAGTGGGTAAGATTGCACTCCCAATGCAGAGGGCCCAGGTTCAATCACTGGTCAGGGAACTAGATCCCACATGCATGTCACAACCAAAACCTGGCACAGCCAAAATAAATAAATAAATAAATATTTAAAAAAATCTGCAAACAATAAATGTTGGAGAGGGTGTGGAAAAAGGGAACCCTCCCACACTGTTGGTGGCAATGTAAATTGGTACAGCTACTATGGAGAACAATATGGAAGTTCCTTAAAAAACTAAAAACAGAACTACCATATGACCCAGCAATCCCATTCCAGGGCATATACCTGGAGAAAACCGTAATTCAAAATGATACATGCACCCCAATGTTCACTGCAGCACTATTTACAATAGCCAAGACATGGAAGCAATCTAAATGCCCATTGACAGATGAATGTATAAAGAAGATGGAATATTACTCAGCCATAAAAAAGAACAAAATAATGCCATGTTCAGCAACATGGATGGACCTAGAGATCGTCATACTGAGTGAAGTAAGTCAGACACAGAAAGACAAATATCATATGATATCGCTTATATGTGGAATCTAAAAAAAGGGTACAAATGAACTTGTTTACAAAATAGTAGAATCATGTATGCAGAAAACAAACTTATGGTTACCAGGGGATAAAGCAGGGGAGGGACAAATTGGGAGATTGGCACTGACATATACACACTACTGTATATAAAATGGATAACTAATAAGAACCTTCTGTATAGCACAGGGAACTCTACTCAATACTCTGTACTGGCCTATATGAGAAAAGAATTAAAAAATATATATATAGCACTGCCAGACATAGAGAACAGATTTGTGGTTGGTAAGGGCGGGGAGGACGTGGGGGAGGGATGGAATGGGAATTTGGTATTAGCAGATGCAAACTATTACATATAGAATGGATAAACAACAACAAATGATGTTGAAACAGTTAGATATTTGTATGAGAGAAATGAGCCTCAGTCTAAACTTTACAGCATATACAAACTTAACTCTAAATACAACAGAGGTATAAATGTAAAACCATAAAACTTTTAGAAGGAAATATGGGAGAAAGTCTGTGTGGCCTTCAGTTAGGCAGAGAGTTCCTGGATGTGACACCAAAAGCACATTCCATTAAAAATTTTGAAAACTGGACTTAATCAAAATTAAAAACATTTGCTCTGTGAAAGATGTTAAGATAATGCAAAGACAAGCTATAGACTGGAATAAATTATTGGCACATTATATATCTGACAAAGAACTGGTATCCAGAAACATATAAAAATATGTTTAATGTCACTAGCCATTAGGGAAATTTAAATTAAAATCATGATGCGATTTCACTACATAACTATTAAATGGCTTTTAAAAAATTCTTGACAATACCAAGTGTTGGTGAGGATGTGGAACAATTGGAACTTTCATACAGTAGTGAGAATGCAAAATAGTAAAGCCATACTTGAAAAAAGTTTGATAATTTTTTTTGCAAGGTCTAACACTAGAAAATAAGAACTTATGTTTACACAGAAACCTGTACAGAAATATTTATAGCCAAAATCGAAAGCAACCCAAGTGTCTTTCAATGGATAAATGGATTTAAAAAAAAACCTGTAGTACATCCATACAATGAAATACTACTCAGCAATAAAATGCAACAAACCACTGATATACACAGCTATTTGGATGAAGCTCAAAAACATCATGTTGAGTGGAAGAAATCAGTCTCTAAAGGTTACAGACTGTATGATCCAATTTATATGACATTCTCAGAAAAGAGAAACCATAGCGACGGCAAACAGATCAGTGGTTGTCAAGGGTTAAGGATGGTGGGAGTTATGACCACAAAGTGATAGCACAAGAGATTTTGAGGGGTGGGCTGTGTATCATGGGATTATATGAATCACATGTGACAAAATTCCAACTGTACACTGAAAAATCCACTTTTACATGTTAAGTTAAAAAATAAAATTTTAAAATAAATGTAAAAAACAGGCTAGACAGTAAAATGGGAAGTCATTCAGAGAGAAGGGTGAGTCATTTGTCATCCTAATAAACCATACCATAAAGCTACATTACTTATGTTCTCTTCAGAATTCTGTAATCTATTCTCTCATCTTAACTTTGGCATCAGAAATACCATTAAACTCATGTATAACAATTTTTACCTCTGATAATAATTAAGATTGTATATGCTCATATTGTCCATCCTGAGTAGTTAAAGCCCACATAATATGAAGATTAGATGAACTCCTAGAATTACTGTCAGTTATGAATGATAGGAACTAGAATCTATAATGTGTTTTATTTATGTCATATCTATTTGTTTATTCATTTATTTATTTAGGCTATATAACTTCTGATGCAATATGTGCTTCTTATATATAATATTATACACGTATCTTGTAAGTACCTTAAAAAATCCAAAAGCATTGTATTCTCTTCTTGAGATTCAACTTTTTAATCAGTAGAATTAAAAATAATGATGCCTAAGTTGTCTATGTCAGACAGTACATTTAAAGATCAACTAAGTAAAATTACCTAAATTACTCTAAGATTGTAAAAACATTACTGTATTGTTTTTGATACAAAATGAGACAGTGTTTGGGGACGTGTGTGTTTGTGCACGTGCATGCACATAATCACTGAAATTTAAAGACACTGCTATCTAAATCCCTTGAATAGCACACAGTAATCTTCCTTCTCCTGGAATTCTCCTTTTAATTTTCTATAATTTTTTAACGTAGTATGGTTAGTTGTTTGCTCATAAATTGAAGACTTCAAAAGACTATTTCCTATCATCAGATACTCAGTCTCCTCCATTTCCAAAATATCTATGGCTAAATGGCTTAGAAGGGAGCCTATTAGCAATGATTTGGATGGTAAATATTTTTGCGCTACAAGGAGCTATTCAACTACATATGTGTCATGCCAGGGCAATTTTAATGCAGTAAGGTATAGAACCAGATGGGGCTACTGAAAAATAATCATTTGATGTGAAGGATATTTTGGATCCTTTTATTTTTCTCATAGGAAGGTGTGTATGATAATATGGCAAGCAAACTACATTTGCAGAGTGACTTCACAAACTAGAAACTTATAACTGAGAGGTTAACACTAGGATTAAGTGATTGCTTCCAAGTTTTTTTTTTTTTTTAACTGTATTAAGAAATATAGCAATGTGCTAGATCCCATGTCATCTTGGTATTTACATATACCTGCATTGTTTTCAGTTTTCTGAACTGTCAGTAATGTCAGCAGGGAAATAGGGAACAAATAGTGGCCAGCTCCTTGTGAAGCTTTTTCTCTGGAAATGTATTAGTAAGTCCCGGTTTTTTGGGTGTTCTAAGTACCTTACACATAACAAAGAACACAGGCTTCTACTTGAAAATGTATTTATCTTTTTCAGGGATTAAATTCTGCTAACAGTATTCCACTAAGGAAAGACTACTTATGTGTGAATTGCTGCCTCATTCTTGGCCCTTTATAACCTGTTTTTATTTACAGTTTCAGTAAGGGCTACTGACTAAATGCTCCTATTTCTAAGTGTGAACTGCTGAACAGGCCATTTAAAGGGAATGCCTAAGACCTGGTCAAAGTAAATTATACTTATACTATTTATGAGAGTGGAAGAGTTAAAAGGGTTAAGGGATTAAATAACGTGATCTGACATCATTCATTTTTGCCAATTTCAGCTTCATCTTCTCCTTAGTGTACAAATTATTCTTGAAGTAAGAAAGAAAGAAGAGAAAATACTTACTCTGATATGTGTGTGCATGTATATGTGCATCTCCATACTGTCTACTTAGTCGATTGTCACAGAATATGGATTTGCCCTTATTAGGTAAGACAGAATAGCTTTACCCCTGTTAGTTACTAGAGTGTGATTTTGAACTCTTGCTCGCCTTTCTTTAAATCTTGCCCTTTTGTGGTTATTATTCCCATTTGTACCTTACTGGAAGATCTATTAGTGAAAAACCTCAGACTGAGAAATTTTTTTTTTTTTTTTTTTTTAGTACGCGGGCCTCTCACTGTTGTGGGCTCTCCCGTTGTGGAGCACAGGCTCTGGACGCGCAGGCTCAGTGGCTATGGCTCACGGGCCCAGCCGCTCCGCGGCAGGTGAGATCTTCCTGGACCGGGGCACGAGCCCGTGTCCCCTGCATCGGCAGGTGGACTCTTAACCACTGTGCCACCAGGGAAGCCCTGATATTCATTTTTTACACTTTAGGAGCATCTGTAATGGGTAAACTTTTTAAAGAACTGACCATTTATTGAAAAGTTGGTTTACTATTTGATTGTACCATGACTGTATAACAAAGTTCTAAAAATGTTAATTTCCATGGTTTTGCTTCAATGGAAACAGACTAAGTTTTTTCAAGTTACAACCACTGTAATGGTTCCATTGATGAGAGTAAAGAAATGGCCTTGGTGAAATAAAAAGATGAAGAAAGCACATATTTTAATCATTTTGTAATGCTATTCAAAGGTGTCTAAAACTCTATAGCAATAAGATAGTAGTATTTTCTACTGGTATCTTTTTTTTTTTTTTCAAATGGGAGACATTTGATTATGCTATGGAAAGAATAATAATTTAGTTCATCTTTGGTTCCTTCAAGTGCTGTATAGGGTGAGGAAATTTTACTATTAAATCATGTATTTTCAAATTGTTTTTTTGTTTATGCTCTTCTAAAACTGGATTTTGCTTGTGTGGGTGGTGCTTTCTTTTTACTGCTTTCCTTGTTTTATTCCTCTATCTTCAACAGTTTTGTTTAACAGTTTTAAAAGACATTTTCCAAAGTTTCACAGACATAAGCTCAACATATATAATTAACTTCTTTCCAGTAGGAAAATACAATGACAGTATAAGGGTAAGTACACACTACTACAAGTTTTTCCCCTCCTGCTGCCTGTTTTTTAACAAGAAAATATGCCTGAAGTATTCAGTGAACAAGAACAAAAGCAATTAAAATCAGAGATCTTCTGTTGAGGAATACAAATGCTAAGTTTTCCTTTAACTTTGTGAGTCAAGTAAGTTATGAGTTTACTATGCAAGCACCTAGAAAATTAGAAGTGCTTGGATATTATCTGAACTATTTTCCAAATGAAGTTCCTTCCAACTACTTGGGCATTACTCAAGTCAATATAAAGTATTTTTTACTGTCTAAATAACTTAGTACTACAGATTCATGAAAAACATACAATATCAAGGCAACCACCATTGTTTTTTTAGGGACTGGAAAAACAGGTCAACTCACAAAATGTGACTCATTAATCAGGATTTTCAATTTAAGACTTAAATTGTAAGGCTATTTAAAAAGGTTATCAGGGCTTCCCTGGTGGCGCAGTGGCTGGGAGTCCGCCTGCCGATGCAGGGGACACGGGTTCGTGCCCCGGTCCGGGAAGATCCCACATGGCGTGGAGCGGCTGGGCCCGTGGGCCATGGCCGCTGAGCCTGCGCGTCCGGAGCCTGTGCTCCGCAACAGGAGAGGCCACAACAGTGAGAAGCCCGCGTACCGCAAAAAATAAATAAATAAATAAATAAAATAAAAAGGTTATCAGTCAACATAAGCGGCCTTATTTTAAATAAACAAGTTCATAGCACTTAAATTACCACCTTGTAATTATAGAATGAAATTGGTGTCCCATGAGTAGGATGGTTTAATTGGGATTGAAAGCTTTGGTTTGCCAGTCTTGAGAAATGAATTTGAAATACACAAAATTTTAGTAGCAAATTATTTTAGTAGCAAATTAAAGAAATATATATAGGTGACAAAGAAGTAGTATGGTGGATGGAAAGGAAGGAAGGTAGAAGAACTGGAACTGTTAGACATCAAAAGAGAAAGAACTATTTTTTTCCTCTAAAATGAAAGGTTAAACTTCCAGCCTGTCTTAAGAAAATCTGGAAAATTTTCCAGTGACAAATTAGGAGTAAAGTCCAACTGGTGCTCCCTCCAAATAGTCATTAGTGCTGCTTAATAATTTCTCAGAGTAACTGCTAGTGTCATCTTCTCTTATGTCATATACATCAACACACACAGAGACATTTAAAATGCATAGTAAATGCTACTTTCATAAAGACTAAATTCTGATGGAAGTTCCTCAGATTAGTCTTTTCACTTTCCCATAACCATATTAAGTAAAGGAACTAAATTCAACAATGTATTGTCATATACGGTGTAGGCATTTGGTTACTGATAAACACATTTAAATAAAGATAAAATTAAGGTGTCTGTTGAGTGTACACATCTCTTAAGGTGACTGTGTAAGGAAATATACAATAATAGAAACAAATTAACTAAATTATATATAAAAATTATAATCAAAAAGATAAAAGCAATTTAGGAAGTTCAACATAAACCTATAGTTCTCTTTCATTCTTTAGCAAAGATTCAATCTTATGTGCTAAACTGAAGGTTCTTCTTTCCTAACTTGATAGATAACCATTTACCTTTTCTGAAAATAATGCATGTATATGTTGGTCAATATTTACTGAAGGTTTACTATCTATAAAGCATTGGGATTGGCTATTAGTCACCTTGGTTTTTATCTATCCAATTTAAAAACGAGGATGAGGGACTTCCCTGGTGGCGCAGTGGTTGGGAGTCCGCCTGCCGATGCAGGGGACACGGGTTCGTGCCCCGGTCCGGGAAGATCCCACATGCCGCGGAGCGGCTGGGCCTGTGAGCCATGGCTGCTGAGCCTGTGCGTCCGGAGCCTGTGCTCAGCAATGGGAGAGGCCACAACAGTGAGAGGCCCGAATACCGCAAAAAAAAAAAAATAAAAAAATAAAAATAAAAACGAGGATGAGTCCCAAATGATTTGAAAACTCACAGCTACATAGCAAAAAACAAGTGGTGTGAATGTTTATAGAAGCCTTATTCATAGCAGCCCAAAATTGGAAGCAACCAAGATATCCTTCAATAGGTTGAATGGATAAACAAACTAAGGTACATTCATATAATGAAATATTATTCAAGGATTAAAATAAATAAGAAAAGGGCATTAGGTAAAAACCAAGTAAATCTGAATAAAATATGGACTTTAACTAATAGTAATGAATCAATATTTGTTCACTAATTGTGACAAATGTGCCATACAAATGTATGATGTAAATAAAAGTGGAAACTGGCTGTGGAGTATATGAAAACTCTTTGTACTATCTTCACAAATGTTCTATGAATCTAAATTGTCCTAAAATTAAAAAAAAAAATTTAAGTAGTTTCACATGCTCAAGTTGTTACCAACATACTAATTTCCAGTAACTGCATATAAAACTGGTTCATCTTTTTTTTTTAAGTATAGTTGATTTACAATATTATATTAGTTTCAGGTGTACAACACAGTAATTTAACATTTTTATAGATTACACTCCATATTAAGTTATTATAAAATATTGGCTATATTGCCCGTGCTGTACATTATATCATTTTAACTTATATTATGCTTAGGGGTTTGTACCTCTTAAATCCCTTCACTTATTTTGCCCTTCCCCCCACCCTTCTCCCCTCTGGTAACCACTAATTTGTTCTCTGTATCTGAGTCTGTTTCTGTTTTGTTATAGTAACTCATTTGTCTTAATTTTTAGATTCCACGTATAAGTGAAAACATACAGTATTTGTCTTTCTCTGACTTATCCCATGAAGCATTATACCCTCCAGATCCATTCATGTTGTTGCAAATAGCGAAATTTCATTCTTTTTTATGACTGAGTAATCTGTTGCATTTCTATACAATAATAATGAACTATCAGAAAGAGAAATCAATAAAACATTTACAATCCTATCAAAAAGAATAAAATACTTAGGAAGAAATTTAATGAAGGAGATAGATGAAAGACCTATAATCTGAAAACTATAAGACATTAATGAAGGAACTTGAAGACAATACAAATAAATGGAAAGGTATCCCGTTTTCATGGATTGGAAGAATTAATATTGTTAAAATATCCATACTACCCAAAACAATCTACAGATTTAATGCAATCCCTATCAAAATATTCATTACGTGTTTCACAGATCTAGAATAAATAATCCTAAAATTTGCATGGAAACACAAAGACCCCGAATAGACAAGGCAATCTTGACAAAGAAAAACAGCTGCAGGAATCACGCTCCCTGACTTCAGACTATACTACAAAGCTACAGTAATCAAAACAGTACAGTACTGACACAAAAACAGACACACAGATCAATGGAACAGAATAGAGAGCCCAAGGACAGGAATAAAAACACAGACGTAGAGAATGGACTTGAGGATATGGGGAGGGGGAAGGGTAAGCTGGGACAAAGTGAGAGAGTGGCATGGACATATATACACTACCAAATGTAGCTAATGGGAAGCGGCCGCATAGCACAGGGAGATCAGCTCGGTGCTTTGTGTCCACCTAGAGGGGTGGGATAGGGAGGGTGTGAGGGAGATGTAAGAGGGAGGAGATATGGGGATATATGTATATGTATAGCTGATTCACTCTGTTATACAGCAGAAACTAACACACCATTGTAAAGCAGTTATACTCCAATAAAGATGTTAAAACACACACACACACACACACACACATGCACACAAATAGAGAGCCCAGAAATAAACTCATGCTTACGTGGTCAATTAATATATGACAAAGGAGGAACGAATACACAATGGGGAAAAGAGAGTTTCTTCAATTAGTGGTGTTGGAAAAACTGAACAGCTACATGTAAAAGAATAAAATTAGAACATTTTCTCAAACCATACACAAAAATAAATTCAAAATGGATTAAAGACCTAAATGTAAGACCTGAAATTATAAAAGTCCTAGAAGAAAACATAGGCAGTATGTTCTTTGACACAGGTCTTAGTAATATATATATATATTTTGGTTCTGTCTTCTCAAGCAAGGAAACACAAGCAAAAATAATCAAATAGAACCTAATGAAACTTAAAAAAAATTTCATGGAGAAGGAAACCATACACAAACGAAAAGGCAACATACTAAATGGGAGAAGATATTTGCAAAAGATATGTCTGATAAGGGGTTAATAACCAAAGTATATAAAGAACTCATACAACTCAATTTTAAAAAAAAAAGAAAAAAGAAAATGGGCAGAGGACCTGAATAGGCATTTTTCCAAAGAAGACACACAGATTGTCAACAAGCACATGAAAAGATGCTCAACATCACTAATCATCAGTGAAATGTAAATGAAAACTACAATGAGATATAACCTCACACCTGTCAGAATGGTTAGAGTCAAAAAGACAAGAAATATCCAGTGCTGGTGAAGATGTGGAGAAAAGGGAGCCTTTGTACACTGTTGGTGGAAATTTAAGTTAATACAGCCACTATGGAAAACAGTATGGAGGTTCCTAAAAAGATTAAAAACAGAACTACCGTATGACTCAGCTATTCCACTCCTGGGTATATATCCAAGGAAAATAAAAACACTAATTTGAAAAGATATGAGCACCCCAATGTTTGTAGCAGCATTATTTACGATAGCTAAACCACAGAAGCACACTAAGTGTCCATCAACAGATAACTGGATAAAGAACATGTGGTACATATATACAACAGTTCATCTTTTTTAGAAGAAGAATATTTGACTCCAAAACAAAAGCATACCAATTTCAAAAACTACATCCGTCCAAGGAAATTCGCTAATTCTTATGTCAACTCTGTAACACCGAATTCAAAGGACAATGCACATATTTGAAACAACTCTAAATTTATCAAGTTCAGCAAAGCATTCTTCAAATTTCAAGTATTTTGTGCAGCTTCAAGATTGACATAACACTGTTTCTCACAATTACACCTGTAAATTGATTCATGTTAAGAAGTGTGCAAAATCATTTTTATTGATTTGTATTATTAAAAGTTTATGAAAAATTTCAATTTCAACCTAAACTCTTGTAACTGTCTACATAGATCACAGATAAGTTTTTCTTTTCTTGGAGCTTCAAATTTACTTAGTTTATGTGCCATATGATATTTGCGAGACAATGTTAACACATACTGTCATTTTTTGTCTTTGTTTGTTGAGTATCTGGCAAGCATTTTTTTTATTTCCTGAAAATTTTCAGTTGGATTTAACAATACATTAAATTTTAATGAATACTTTCCACAATTCAGTCGAAGGGCACTGTTAAGGAACATGACATCTTTAAGTTCATTGTATTCTATTTCTCTCAACAGTTCCTTAAATGGATGATGTTCCATAACATTAACATGTATATACAAACGATTTTAACAAGTATATCCGTGACATTTTTCATAGAATATGCTTCAGAAAACTCAGTACAAATATTTCTGGCATCACACAGTGAAATAAAGCCATAAGAAAAATGTCAGTCTTTTAAAATTCCAATAAATTCAGACTTTTTACATAACATGTCTGGAGCATCAACCAGATGAAAAACAATTTTTATCATATGGCACTGAAATTCTTCTTTGATAGTTTAAAAAAATTCAAAAATATCTATCTCAAGAACTTGAATTTTTTAGTCCATGAATTGAGTTTATTTGTAAATTTGGAAGTCTTTTGAGAAGAAAACATCCAAGGAATTAATTGGACAGTGTCTCCTATATTGTATAACTATTCTAAAGCTAAAGAAGAGTAGTTGTGATTTTTTTCAAGTTTTGAATCGATTGATACTTAATATTGTTAGAAAGTTCTTTTATATTATGGTCAATTATTTGGTGACAATTGAAGATTCTTCATTTTTTTATAAAATATTTCTTTTAATCTTTTCTAACAAAATTTCCTAACAAAATTTCATTAATTAAAATAACAGGTTCATTTTTCTTTTAATAATTTTCCCATCAAAATGGTTTTCTTTTTTAGTGTAAGAATCTAAAAATTTAGTGTAAAAAAGCCATTTTATAGCAGTCAAAAGTTATAAGTTCAGAATTTGTTAAGTATCATTTAAATTGTTTTATTTGACATTTAATTCCATGTCAGCAACTAACTTTGTCAATTTTTCGTTACTGTTGAGAGAAAACTGCTTATTAAATTCACTATGTAATTTCTCAGAAGGTCTCTTAACGATGACCACGTCATTATCTTTAAAAATCATTTTATGCAACAAACAGCTCTGCCCAGCAAATTGCAATTGTCATTTATAGTGAAATATGTAACATATCTTTATCTGGTATGCTTTTCTTTACTATTTCAACTGTAGTACTAGCATCTACATTTCCATTCGATTCTGTATCTACTATATACCTTTTATTATTATTATTTATCATATACCTTTGTTTTAAATTTGAAAATGTGTTCATATTTACTTTTTAAACTAGAAATACAATTTAATTAAATTACCTATGGTTTTCATACTTATCACTGCAATTTAACCTGTCTGCATAAAATGTTCAAATAAACAAATAACTGTAAAAAAATGGGGGTGAGGGATAGGTTGGGACTTAGAATGTGGTTCAAAGATGATCAAGGGCTGGCAGGAGCAAAGTTGAGATGCAGCTTGTATCCAGACACAGAAGCCCAGAAAGGGAATAAATTCAGGGTACCCTTTGACACCCAAGCAGAAAGGGTCCAGTTGTCAATCTAGCCAGTCTTTGGCTTTAGTCAGAAGGTTACTACCTGATAATCCCATGGAAATAGTAGCCACATTTCATTTTTTGGGATTTGAATACTGTATACCAGCAAAGGCTTTTGATAAATAGGATAAAGGCTCTCCTAATTTCTCATTGATTTTAGGAAAGAGTATGGCAGCCTTTAGGAGAAAGAGGGATTAAGAGATACAAGAAAGTGACACACTTCTTCTTTTTATATGCAATAATTTACAGTATAACATTTGATTTGAACTAGAAGCCTCCCATTTCTTTTCTTTTCTTTTCTTCTTGGCCACACCGCATCCAACCAGGGATTGAACCCATGCCCTCGGCAATGAAAGCACAGAGTCCTAACCACCGGACCACCAGGGAATTCTCAGAATCGTCCCATTTCTCACTAAGTTCTACTGATTTTTTTCAAATCCAAAGCAAGGACATAAGCCTGGAAAATACCTACTAGTAGCAGCAACAACAGCAATATAAAATCCATAAATTATCAGATAAACCACAATTTCATTTTTAGACTTCATGCCTTGTTAGGCTCCATCTAATAGCTAAAGTTTTCCACTCTTCAAAATCCCTGTTGCCAAGAGTGGGTTAAGCTTCTATATACTGCTAGTTACTCTGAATATGAAATGTACCTAGACTTGGTTTTACAGAACAGTGCAATCAGTTCCTGATTTGCCCCACTCAGTTCCTGTACTTTCTACTTTCCTCCTTCCCCCATTATTTCAATTACTATTTTAAACACAAACACCTCTTCTAAAAACAATTTGTTTTTTTTCTTCTGAAGTTATGTAATGTACATTTCATATCTTCACTGTATAGCAGCATAAATTGTTTTAATTGCCAAGATGTGATCGAGGGAGTCACATACTTTGAAAGAGCATTATAATTTTCCTGTAAAACTTATCCACATTGGTGGTTATTTTCACAACTGAACTTTAAAAGGAAGGGTCCATTTGGCTGCCTTTGAACTGGTGACATTTTTCAGGCTGTCATTACCTACAGAAAGAGTGAACCAGTGTCTCAACATGAATGAGTGGGAAGTGCCCTTAAAAAATGTTTTTCAGAGTAAGGTTTTCTTTCTTTCATTCTCTTGCTATTTTTTCAAATAAAAATAGATTGGAAATACAACAAACTAGATTTGTTGTATTAGAAATACAACAAACCCTAACTGAAGCTGCCCAAAGTATTCTCAGAAGCAAAAAAAAGCCAATAATTTTCCTTTGCATATCCCTTAGATATAGGGATGTTATAAATTAGCAAATTATATTTGTGATTTCAGACTAGTAAGAAAAAAAAAACACTGAATATGTTTTTTGTTTTTCACTTTGTATTCAATTAACATGCATTTAATAATTGACATATATGCTACAAAATTTTTAAAAATAGTTTTGGAAATAGATAACTATATAAAATCCAATCTCTCTTTTCAACCAAATTTTAGTTTACTAGAAGTTATAAAATGTATAAATATAATTCAGTTCATGGTAATTGTAAAGACAGTTGGAAATAAAGTACTAATTTGCCCCTGCAGACCCACCCTCTACCATCGTTCACTCTGCTCTGTTATCCTGAAAGTCTGATCTATAGGAATGACATTTATAACCTTTGGGTTTGACCAATGGGGAGCACCAGCATGCCTTCATGAGATAAGAGAGAGCTATAAAGTTGGAATATTTAGCGGGTATTTCGTTTCTTAGCTTCTTCCTTATGATGTCAGCGTGAGCTAGAATGTGTACCTGAGTCAAGGCTTCAATGCCTGACAAAGTTTCTTCTTTACACAGTTCTCTCTGTGTCTGGTTCCTGCTAACTGATCTCTTTCAGGTCCAGAGGTAGTAACTGGTAGAAGCACCAGGGGAGAACCCCAGGGTTCAGCAATATTCCTTCTTGTTGCATTATACCCTGCCTAATATCTGAATTTGAGTGTACCATTTCTTTCCTTTCAGGACTCAGAAATGAATGGTTTTGAGAACAAACTGATCAGTTCTAGCTATTAGGAACAATTCTGTTATCTTTGATTATGTAGTAAATACTAATTAGAATGGAAATGAAAGGTTTCTTTCTCTAGTCCATAGGCAAAAATCCTTTCACTCATTGTGAAAGAAATTATAATGCCCCCCATTAAAAAAAAATGTAAATATTAAATTTTACAACTCCTGGACAGTAGGGGCATGATTCTTCACCTCTGCTTCTCCATGCCTGAGATATAATTAACATGCCATAAACTGTATCCTTTTAAAGTATACAGTTCATTAATTTTTAATATATTTACAAGTTTGGGCAACCATCACCACTATGTAATTCCAGAAGATTTTTGTCACTCCTCAAATAAATTCCACACCTCTTAGCCTTCTCTCTCCAGCTGCCCTATCTCCCTAAGCCCTAAGCATACACCAATCTATTTCCTGTCTCTATAGATATGGTTACTCTAGAAATTTCACATAAATGGAATCTTACAATCCATGGCCTTTTGTGTCTGGCTTCTTTCACTTTGCAAAATGTTTTCAAGGTTCATCTATGTTGTAGCATGTATCAGTTCTTCATTCCTTTTCGTTGTCAAGTAATATTCCATTTCATGGATATACCACATTGTACTTATCATCAGGTGATGGACATTTGGGTTGCTTACTTTTAGGCTATTCTGAACATCCATATACAAGTTTTTATGTGGCCATATGCTTTTATTTCTCTTAGGTATATATCTAGAAGTGTTTTTTCTGGGTTATATAAATAACTCTATGCTCAACATTTTGAGGAAGCATCAGATAGTTTTCCAAAATGGCTGCATCATATTAACTTCTTTTCAGAGCTGTTTGACAGAGTTCCAGTTTCTCCAAATCTTCACCAACACTTGTTATTGTCTGTTATTTTTTTATTATAGCCATCCTACTGGGTAGAAATGGTATCTTGTAGTTTCTCCACAGCTTTTAAATTTTATGAAGAAAATAATTACATAATTCTATAATAGTGATTAATTAGTAAACTAATGTAGCATGTGGTACGTGAAGATGGGTTGGTTGAATCCTATGAGAACAGGAGGGGACAATAAACTTGATTTTGCAAGTTAGTATCCAAGGCCTTGACTCGAAAGGAAAATATTATTCTCCCATAGAAAAACCAGAATGTTTCCCTAAGCAAATGAATATCTTACCTGTGAAAAGCAAAGGAGGTTGGTCAGGACATTCCCAGGCCATAAATGTGTAACAAAGAGAATAAAAAGAAAAACCAACAGGGTTTAGCATATCATTCCTCATACTCAAAAAGGAGAGGTTAGCATGGGTTCTAAAGGTAGAAGAATAGAAGTGGCAAGAAGGAAATGTGAAACCTTCTTCTCATTAAGGAGGGAGAGTAGGGTTTGGAGGAGGGCTCTTTCTGCAGGAAAGGTAAGTCTTGTGGGTGGCAAGGGCCATTCCCAAGTAGACTGTCTCTGAATGGGGCAATAGGTAGTAGAGTAGTGGGGAAGGTTGGGAGCAGGATGTGGAGGGCAGGTATCTTGGAGGTTAGATACCAGCACATTTCTCACACTCAGAAGAACACTGTGTCATAAAACATGCCATAAAGACACTTGAGTAACCCTAAGGAGGAGAAGACCTCCATTAAAATGATTAAAAGTTAATTTCCGGGGCCTCCCTGGTGGCGCACTGGTTGGGGGCCCGCCTGCCGACGCAGGGGACACGGGTTCATGCCCTGGTCCGGGAGGATCCCACGTGCCGCGGAGTGGCTGTGCCCGTGAGCCATGGCCGCTGAGCCTGCGCGTCCGGAGCCTGTTGCTCCGCAGCGGGAGAGGCCACAACAGTGAGAGGCCCCCGTACTCCAAAAAAAAAAAAAAAAAAAAGAAAATTTCCACATGTATAAATCAGAAACTGAAAAAAGAGAGGCCCCCCGACTCCAAAAAAAAAAAAAAAAAAAAGTTAATTTCCCATTATCCAGGCAAAAAGGGGATCCAGTCCAGTATACTCTAATTTGGAAAAAATAAAGTAATATAGCATTCTTGTCAATGAGTGGGTTGAAGTAAAATTCATGTGAACTGTTTCCTGAAATTAAGGCTCCTGTGTTAAAATCAGGCACACTCTATACAAGAAGCAGGGGGATATCATATACTTACTATTGCCCTTAATTCAGAGCACTTTCTCATAAGTTTGCTTTATGACCACAAGAGGAGTACCTCTGGCATTTTGGAAGTCCCGTGGTGTGGATGCTGGAACAGATTCTCTTGGTTTGCAAAGATCATCTGGTAAAGGTAGAACAAGTTTTCTTCTCTCTTATGGTTATGAGAGCCTCTTCATTACCAGGGTGGGAAGCTATCAAGTTAATCACATAATTTGAAGGTAACAATTTGTCAGATGTTCCATGCTCTTCAAAATAGTAATTAATATAAAATGTTTATCTCCTTAAAGATGTCATAAAAATATTTGTCATTCTATTTTATTTACAGAAATAATTTCCTTTGACCAGAAGACAAATGTTTATTAGTCTGAGCCATAGAGAGGAAACTATAATTGCTTTTTCTTAGAAAGGTGTTGGTTATTGGCCATCTTGGTTATTTTCTACTCAGTTGTATAATAGTCTTCCTTCCACAATGCAGCAGTGCCCACAGATTTTTATCTTCTCTTTATCTTGGATTCATCATTTTCTAATAAGAAATATCACAATATGGCAAGAGAAAAAGCAATGGGTATTGACATAGAATTTTCTTTCATTCTGTAGCCATCATACCAGCAAAAACCAGTGTTTTTAATAAATGTGTCGGTAACTAATTTCTACAACACCACAATCGATGTGATGTTTAGAAGCAGGATAAGTTTCCAAATAATGCAAGTGAATTCCATTTGCTCACTTCCGCCCTCATTTTCTTTACAGAAGAAAAAACTGAGGCACACAGAAGTCAAAAGTCATGAAGTGGGAAAGTTGAAACTTAAACTGGATTTTTAAACTATTGGTCCAGTGTTTTTCTAGTATGCCAGAAGGCCTATACATTATGTCATACTCTCAGTAATTGTCAAATATTTATTTCAATATTATTTTTTATCTCTATAGCAAAATTGTTTATGAAAATTTGTTTTTCTTTTAAATTTATTCATTATTATTTTTTATTGATAAAGCAGATGAATATAAATTAAAAATAAGAATAATTTACACAACTATAAAGCTATGTCAATATACTACTTTTCATATATTAGTGATAACCTCTCTTTCTTTGGAGGCATCATATTTGTTTTTCAACTTAATTACTGCCACATAAATGACTGAATGAAGAGCTTTCTACTAATAAATGATTTGAAGTGATGATTTTGGCATTTTCTAGACTTATAGTGTTAAAGCTTAGGTACATACATGACAATGTCCTCCTTACTTGCCCTGAATCCTTTACTTTCAAGCATTTAAGGTGCTGAACCCCTCATCCTGATTCCCATGAACTCAGCATGTCCAGCACATTACAGGCACTGCAAGTACAACTGTTTTTCTTAGAAATTATACCCAGCTCTCCTTTCCTCATGTTTACACAGAGTTCAGGTAATTATTAAGTCATGCATATAACAATAACTAAAATTCTTGCTGAGTTGAAGTATAATTCAGATTTTCCAATGCATAAATTCACTTAATTCTTCACAATAGTTACATAAGGTGGACATTGTTATTATTTCTGTTTTATAGTTGAGACAAAAACTAATTAAGTGATCAGCCCAAACAGCAGTCAGGATGTGGGCCTCACTCTTGAAACTCAAAATTCCCTGCAAAGAACTCTCTGCCGTGCCCCAGCCTTCCAAATGCCGACGAAACACTCTTTTCTAACTTCTTACTCCATGTTTTTGCACACTGTTTCTAGTTCCAAAACAATTTTTTTCAAGGAGGTAAGCACATCCTAATCTAACTTCTTGTTATGGTATATGTGCTCAATATTTATGTTCAGTTTAATTAAATCAATTTTCACTTGTTGATATGCTCTCTATAGATTTTCTTATGTCAATAGGTATATTTCTTTAGAGACATTCAGAATTTTTCCACTTTTATTATGAAAGACAGAACCAAAATAATTGGTCACTGTGGTCTTTGCAATAGCAAGCTTATGTGGAGACTTTAAGGTTTACTTTTATTATCCTTCATGGTATTCATCAGATAATTTCTATTAAAAATGAATTAGCCAGATACAGCACTTTTAACATTCTAATGAAAGGCAACACTGAAAGAAGATATACATCTCTCTTTTAAAAAGTTAAGTATTTCTTAAATTTTGGCTAATATTTTAAATTAAAAAATATTTTTAACTGAAATATTATCAATGAACTCAGATTACAAAATAAATTCCAACAAAATTTTATGATTTAAGAATGCTTAATTTTATGTCACCACCTCAATGATATTTCTTACAAGAAGAATGACCATACTATGTTCTCTGAAATCTACAATATGTTCCTTTGGGGCTTTTCATTAAGAGAGTGGCTTTTGGAAACACAACTGGGATAAGAACTCAACATCTCAATAAAAGCCATTGAAAAACCAATTACTTGATAATTCCAGGCTTTTAGCGGGATACATGTAGGTTTTCTGAAATAATTTATCTGTTAAATAATTGAGGTTTCCTTGACATTGGTAGATTGACTCTCCACATGCATCTTCATAGCATCCATTTTTCTGAACTATGCTCTGAAACTTGACCTTTGAGTTAACAATTGGTAACATTCATTGTAGAAATTTGTTCCAAATAATGGTCTGGCTGGATCTAGTCAATTAGATCAAGATGTCCTTTTTTATCTAGAATATCCTGTTTAGTTAACTTCTTGAGGATTATTTTCTTCATATATATAAATCCTAAGAGGCAGACATAAAACTGGAACATTGCATGTTTTTGATACTTACCACTAGCACTCAGTACAGAGTAATCTAATCAGAATCAGGTTAATGGAGGGCTGAATGCTGATGAAATAGGGTAACTGATCCTAAATGTCACTGTTATTACAACTGGTTAGTCAATTTTTATCAACTCATTTAGTCTCTTCTTCCATTTTTTCTCTTCAAAATATTATGACCAAAAATATTAATAAAAATTTTAAAAAAGAGAAGCAAGAAGAACTATAATCCTGCAGTCTGTGGAACAAAAACCACATTCACAGAAAGATAGACAGGATGAAAAGGCAGAGGGCTATGTAACAGATGAAGGAACAAGATAAAACCCCAGAAAAACAACTAAATGAAGTGGATATAGGCAACAATCCAGAAAAAGAATTCAGAATAATGATAGTGAAGATGATCCAGGACCTCGGAAAAAAAGAATGGAGACGAAGATCGAGATGATGCAAGAAATATTTTACAAAGACCTAGAAGAATTAAAGAACAAATACAATAACTGAAATGAAAAATACACTAGAAGGAATAAATAGCAGAATAACTGAGGAAGAAGCACAGATAAGTGACCTGGAAGAAAGAATGGTGGAATTCACTGCTGCGGAACAGAATAAAGAAAAAAGAATGAAAAGAAATGAAGACAGCCTAAGAGATCTCTGGGACAACATCAAACTTAACAACATTCGCATTAGAGGAGTCCCAGAAGGAGAAGAGAGAGAGAAAGGACCAGAGAAAGTATTTGAAGAGATTATAGTAGAAAACATCCCTAACATGGGAAAGGAAATAGCCACCCAAGTAAAGAAAGTGCAGAGAGTCCCATACAGGATAAACCCAAGGAGAAACATGCTGAGACACATAGTAGTATTCAAATGGGCAAAAAGTAAAGACAAAGAAAAATTATTGAAAGCAGCAAGGGAAAAATGACAAAAAATATACAAGGGAACTCTCAAAAGGTTAACAGCTGATTTCTCAGCAGAAACTCTACAAGCCAGAAGGGAGTGGAATGACATATTAAAAGTGATGAAAGGGAAGAACCTACAACCAAGATTACTCGGCCCGGCAAGGATCTCATTCAGACTCTATGGAGAAATTGAAAGCTTTACAGACAAGCAAAGCTAAGAGAATTCAAAATCACCAAACCAGCTCTACAACAAATGCTTAAGAAACCTCTGTAAGTGGGAAATGGAAGAGAAGAAAAGGATCTACAAAAACAAACCCAAGACAATTAAGAAAACGGTAACAGGAACATACGTATTGATAATTACCTTAAACGTGAATGGCTTAAATGCACCAACCAAAAGACACAGGCTTGCTGAATGTATACAAAAACAAGACCCATATATATGCTGTCTACAAGAGACCCACTTCAGACCTAGGGACACATACAGACTGAAAGTAAGGGGATGGAAAAAGATATTCCATGTCAATGAAAATCAAAAGAAAGCTGGAGTAGCAATACTAGCATCAGAAAAAATAGACTTTAAAATAAAGAATGTTACAAGAGACAAGGAGGGACACTACATAATGATCAACGGATCAATCCAAGAAGAAGATATAACAATTATAAACATATATGCTCCCAACATAGGAGCACCTCAATACATAAGGCAACTGCTAAGAGCTATAAAAGAGGAAATTGACAGTAACACAATAATAGTGGGGGACTTTAACACCTCACTTACACCAGTGGACAGATCATCCAAACATAAAATTAATAAGGAAACACAAGTTTTAAATGACACAATAGACCAGATACATTTAATTGATATTTATAGGACTTTCCATCCAAAAACAGCAGATTACACTTTCTTCTCAAGTGCACATGGAACATTCTCCAGGATAGATCACATCTTGGGTCACAAACCAGGCCTCAGTAAATTTAAGAAAACTGAAATCATATCAAGCATCTTTTCTGACCACAATGCTATGAGATTAGAAATCAGTTACAGGGAAAAAACCACAAACACATGGAAGCGAAACAATACATTACTAAAAAACCAAGAGATCACTGAAGAAATCAAAGGGGAAATCAAAAAATACCTAGAGACAAATGACAATGAAAACACGACAATCCAAAACCTATGGGATGCAGCAAAAGCAGTTCTAAGAGGGAAGTTTATAGCTATACAAGCCTAACTCAAGAAACAAGAAAAATCTCAAATAAACAATCTAACCTTACACCTAAAGGAACTAGAGAAAGAAGAACAAACAAAACCCAGAGTTAGTAGAAGGAAAGAAATCATAAAGATCAGAGCAGAAATAAATGAAATACAAACAAAGAAAACAATAGCAAAGATCAATATAACTAAAAGCTGTGTTTTTGAGAAGATAAATAAAATTGATAAACCATTAGCCAGACTCATCAAGAAAAAGAGGGAGAGGACTCAAATCAATAAAATTAAAAACGAAAAAGGAGAAGTTACAACAGACACTGCAGAAATACAAAGCATCCTAAGAGACTACTACCAGCAACTCTATGCCAATAAAATGGACAACCTGGAAGAAATGAACAAATTCATAGAAAGGTATAACCATCCAAGACTGAACCAGGAAGAAACAGAAAATATGAACAGACAAATCTCAAGGAATGAAATTGAAACTGATTAAAAATCTTCCAAACAAAAGTCCAGGACCAGATGGCTTCACAGGTGAATTCTATCAAACATTTAGAGAAGAGCTAACACCCACCATTCTCAAACTCTTCCAAAAAATTCCAGAGGAAGGAAACTCCCAAACTCATTCTATGAGGCCACCATCATCCTGATACCAAAAGCAGACAAAGATACTACAAAAAAAGAAAATTACAGACCAATATCACTCATGAATATAGATGCAAAAATCCCCAACAAAATACTAGCAAACAAAATCCAACAACACATTAAAAGGATCATACACCATGATCAAGTGGGATTTATCCCAGGGATGCAAGGATTCTTCAGTATACACAAATCAATCAATGTGATACACCATATTAACAAACTGAAGAATAAAAACCATATGATCATCTCAATAGATGCAGAAAAAGCTTTTGACAAAATTCAACACCGATTTATGATAAAAACTCTCCAGATAGTGGACATAGAGGCAACGTATGGCAACAGAATAAAGGCCATATACGACAATCCCACAGTAAACATCATTCTCAATGGTGAAAAATTGAAAGCATTTCCTCTAAGATCAGGAAGGAGACAAGGATGTCCACTCTCACCACTATTATTCAGCATACTGTTGGAAGTCCTAGCCACGGTAATCAGAGAAAAAAAAGAAATAAAAGGAATACAAATTGGAATAGAAGAAATAAAACTGTCATTGTTTACAGATGACATGACACTATACATAGAGAATCCTAAAGATCCCACCAGAAAACTACTAGAATGAATCAATGAATTTGGTAAAGTTACAGGATACAAAATTAATGTATAGAAATCTCTTGCATTCCTATACACTAATGATGAAAAATCTGAAAGAGAAATTAAGGAAACACTCCCATTTACCATTACAACAAGATGAATAAAATTCCTGGAATAAACCTACCTAGGGAGACAAAAGACCTGTATGCAGAAAACTATAAGACACTGCTGAAAGAAATTAAAGATGATACCAATAGATGGAGAAATATACCATGTTCTTGAATTGGAAGAATCAATATTGTGAAAATGACTATACTACCCAAAGCAATCTACAGATTCAGTGAAATTCCTATCAAATTACCAATGGCATTTTTACAGAACTAGAACAAAAAATCTTAAAATTTGTATGGAGACACAGAAGCCAAATAGCAAAGCAGTCTTGGGGGAAAAAAATGGAGCTGGAGGAATCAGACTCCCTGACTTCAGACTATACTACAAAGCTACAGTATTTAAGACAGTATGGTACTGGCACAAAAACAGAAATATAGGTCAATGGAGGAAGATAGAAAGCCCAGAGATAAACCCAGGCACCTATGGTCAACTAATCTATGACAAAGGAGGCAAGGATATACAATGGAGAAAAGAGGTGGTGTTGGAAATAAGTGGTGCTGGGAAAACTGAACAGTTACATGTAAAAGAATGAAATTAGAATACTCCCTAACACCATACACAAAGATAAACTCAAAATGGATTAGAGACCTAAATATAAGAACAGACACTATAAAACTCTTAGAGGAAACAGGAAGAACACTCTTTGACATAAATCACAGCAAGATCTGTTTTGATCCACCTCCTAGAGTAATGGAAATAAAAACAAAAATAAACAACTGGGACCTACTGAAACTTAAAAGCTTTTGCACAGCAAAGGAAACTACAAACAAGACTAAAAGACAACCCTCAGAATGGGGAAAATATTTGCAAATGAATCAATGGACGAAGGATTAATCTCCAAAATACATAAACAGCTCATGCAGTTCAATATTACAAAAACAAACAATGCAATCCAAAAATGGTCAGAAGACCTATGTAGACATTTCTCCAAAGAAGACATACAGATGGCCAAGAAGCACATGAAAAGCTGCTCAACATCACTAATTATTAGAGATATGCAAATGAAACCTACAATGAGGTATCACCTCACACTAGTTAGAATGGGCATCATCAAAAAACTCTACAAACAACAAATGCTGGAGAGAGTGTGGAGAAAAGAGAACCCTCTTACACTGTTGGTGGGAATGTAAATTGATACAGCCACTATGGAGAACAGTATGGAGGTTCCTTAAAAAACTAAAAATAGAATTACCATATGACCCAGCAATCCCACTAATGGGCATATTCCCAGAGAAAGCCATAACTCAAAAAGACACATGCACCCCAGTGTTCATTGCAGCACTATTTACAATAGCCAGGTCACGGAAGCAACCTAAATGCCCATCGACCATCGACAAATGGATAAAGATGTGGTACATATATACAAAGGAATATTACTCAGCCATAAAAGGGAACAAAGGGCTTCCCTGATGGCACAGTGGTTGAGAGTCCGCCTGCCGATGCAGGGGACACGGGTTCGTGCCCCGGTCTGTGAAGATTCCACATGCCGCGGAGCGGCTGGGCCCATGAGCCATGGCTGCTAAGCCTGCGCGTCTGGAGCCTGTGCTCTGCA
>NW_006794161.1:3334916-3342683 GCF_000442215.2 Lipotes vexillifer | reverse complement strand
AAAAAAAAAAAAAAAGGAACGACATTGGGTCATTTGTAGAGACGTGGATGGATCTAGAGACTGTCATACAGAGTGAAATAAGTCAGAACGAGAAAAACAAATATCGTATATTAACACATATATGTGGAACCCAGAAAAATGGTACAGATGAACCGGTTTGCAGGGCAGAAATTGAGACACACATGTAGAGAACAAACATATGGACACCAAGGGGGGAAAGTGGCGGGGTGGGTGGTGGTGGGATGAACTGGGAGATTGGGATTGATATATATACACTAATATGTATAAAATGGATAACTAATAAGAACCTGCTCTATAAAAAAAATAAATAAAATAAAATTCAAAAAAATATTGTTATGTGTGCATATGTGTATCTGTCTTTTTTCTAAATGATGGAAATGACCTTAGTGGTAATGTACTGTTAGATTACTAGAAACTTCATATCTCAAAGGTTGGCCATCTTTATTAAAATGTACAAATATAGTTGTTGTTGTTGTTGTTTTTTACAGTGCATTAACACCTCAAAATATATTGAGTATTTTTATTTTTCAAGTTTTAGTCCAGAAAGATTAGATATAAAATGATACAAGAAAGTAAATAGTGTCACATTACAAACAAAATCAATTAAATAACTATTAGGTTATACAGGCTCTTATAATAAAACTGATTTTATCACTTGCTAAGTAAATATTAAAACATATTTGAATAGGAGCACTTATATATAAGAAACAAATTCTAATTTGTGATACAATATTTAGTGGAAACACTATGTTGCTTTCTAACATTTAATTGTCCCAAACATACTATCACTACCTTTTTGTGTTAGGTATATACCATTGAAAATTAACTGAGATTCTTTTTCAACAGAATTGGAAAGAAGGTAAGGGATGAAAAGGCAATAAGATAGAATAGAGGATGAGAAAAGGGTGGACTGGAAGGAGAGAATGGAAAAGAGGGATGAAAATAGAAGTATAAAAAGAAGCAGAGATGGAGAGTAGTAAAATGATAGGCATATGGGGCACAGTATGATATGATTTCCCGATACCCATAATGATTAAAATGAGAAATGTAGAATTACTGGAGGTATATGTCTAATATGACTTATTGAAAACATGCTTGTTGGCCCAGCTATTTTAATGCACTCGACTTTAGTTGAATTGTGCTTCCTTTACAATCTTGGTAATGATAAATACAATAACCATGTTTTACAGATACTCATTTTTCTCAAAATGGCCAAATAATTAAGGACTTAATGTTGTAATACAGTTTATAGTCAACTGAAATCATCAAACCTATTATCTGTTCACTGACAAAGAAAATGGAATAGACAAAAATACTCCAGGAACACTAGTCTGCTCTTAGAAACTCTCCGGCACTTTAACTAGTTTATGCCATAATTACCAAAAATGTCATTAACTCTGAACACAGGGACATTTCTTTTTTATTGCTGCTATAATTTTATATGCCAGCTAGCATCTTTTAATTCCAGAATAAACTGCTGGATTCTTAAAAGTTTAACACGTGACTTTAAGTTGTGATTCTACTTGCTTCAGTCATTCTATGTAGATTTGTCTAAACTTTAGGTGTTAATAACATTTTAAGTATATGTATTAATTCATGTTTTGTGCCCTTATGTTTACCACATAGGAATTGTCTAATATAAATTAGTCCAGGGTACCTTTCAACATATAATATTCTGATAGTACTGATGGTCCTACATATCTGAGCTTTGTCTGAATTTCACTCCATTAAATCATTAAGTATTTAATTGCTTTTTTAAAAAAGTGCTTTCAAATGAATACCTTTAGGCTGTAAGTTAAGCATGATCAAGCCACACAGGACTTCTCAAACTTTAGCACATATCAGAGTCACCTGGAGGGAGTGTTAAAATACAAATTTCTAGATCTCACTCTCAGAAATTCTGATTCAGTAAGTCTGGGTGGGCCCAGGAATGTGCATTTCTAACAAGATCACAGGTGATACAGAATCCACCAACCTGCTGATCATACTTTGCATAGAGTTCAGAGTATGAGTCAATCTATTTAGAGAAATTTTTTCAGTTGCTGATATCTAGTTTATTCTTCAGTGTGGGAGCAAAGAGTGAGATACTGTATTTTAAAATAGGCCAAGACAGTTTCTCCTCTTGTCTTCAGTGCTAATATGTAAGTGAATATTACCAGCACTAGAGAGCAGAGACTTGAGGAGTGGTTAACTTGTCAGCATCATTTAGTGGGAAAAGAACATGAAATTTAGAAACAGACAGACAAGATTTCAAATCTCAACTTTAACATTTATTAGCTGTGTGCCCTGGGTGAATTACTAAAACTTTCTGAATCTCATTTTTAACATTTGTACAGAAAGAATAATAAGACCTATGTGAAGTCATTATTGCAATCATTAACAAATTAACCTACGTAAATACTTTATGAAATCTGTAAAGCACTTAACCCATGTCCTTTGAGACCTCACTCCATTCATTATGCTCTCTATTTCCCCTACACTTTCAACTTTCTATCTTCATTGGCTCTGTCTCTAAGCCAAAAGACAAACTTTCTCCTCCATTATAAAAATAGTCCTCTATGACCCTAAGTTTCTCTCACGACCAACCTTTGAGTAAATTACTTCTACTCACTGCTTCTAGTTCCATATTGCTTAGTCCTTCATCTAACCACTACAGCTGAAATTGTGTCTCCACCAATAAAATGAATTTGCCTTCTTAACAATCACACGACTTTGTGTCAAATCAATCCCTATCATGAGCGATGTCTCCCAAGCATGTGGTCTCTAGCTCTAAGTGGTTGGCATGGCTCAAAGCTCACTTGCCCTTGAAGCTCTCCCCTATGTAAGCTTTAGCAACACTGCTCTCTCTTGGTTCTCCTTTGCCTCAGTCATTGCTGGTACCTCTTCCAATGTTTGTCCCTATTTTCTCTCAGTCTGCACCCTGTCTCTGGGAGATTTCATCCTTATGCATGCCTTCAATTCCCATCTCTGTACTCTGACAACTTGCCAAACCCACACCCCCAGTGCAGACTTCTCTCCTAAGTTTCAGACCGATCCAACTTTTAACTGAATAGCAGTACTGTGATGGCCAAAGTTAAATTACACAACACAAAACATTTAAGACATGCCCAGAATATGAGCCTATATTCCCTGTGAACCCCATGAGAGTCAATGGCAATTCTATGCACACTGCCTCAAAGGACATCTGGGAGAGTTCCCTCTGCCTGGAACATTCTTCACCATTTCTTCATCTGGAAAATTTCTATTCATCCTTCAGATTAAAGCAAGAAATTAGTTTTTCAGGAATCCTTCTCTGACCCCCCAAGTAGCTCTACTTATGTATCTCTTTAGAACCCCGCACCTCACCTATAGCAGGGTTCCTCCCATCTCCTCTACTACATTCTAAGTCTCTGGAGGAAGAGTTGGTCTGTCTCTCTAACTACTGAACCATCAGCACACAGATGAGCACATGGCACATAATAGGTACTTAAAAATAGTTTGATTCCTTTTTCCAATATCATTCAGACATTCAACCAATAATCCCTATGCCACCACCTTTCTGTGTAATGGATGAACACGAGTGAGCAGAATAGACAAAGCTCTCCTTCTCGGTGTCAGAGTATCAGAGAAAGACAATGAACCAGAAAAACAAGTAATAAACAATCACATTATGAAAGATAAAGAATTGCAGAGAAGGATAATAACAGAGGAGACTTTGTATAAATAGAGGGGTAGACAGAGTTGGGAGTTTTTTGTTAAACAGGAATGAGTAGGCTCTGACCATGCAAGGAGGAAATAGCATGAGCAAAGGCCCCGTTGTGGAAAAGATCTTGTTTGGTTTCATTTTGGGGAGAGTATCCCTTCCCCAACCTGAAAGGGAGGTGCGTGGGAACTTAGGAAGTGAAGGGAGCTACTGTGTGAGATGAGGCTGAAGAATTAAGCCAAGTCCATTCTTTGCAGAAACTTACTGTCAAATAAGAATAAGTTACTTCTTTAAATTGTGTTCAATGCGTTTCAATGTTCTAGTTATTGCTCACAACAGATTTTCATCATGTATTATTCTGTCATCTTAATTCCATAAATTAATTTTAGTTATTCTTAGTAGTGCTTATATCTTTTCTAAAAAATGAATTTTTATATACTTTGTTAGTAGTCAGTTATTATATTTTAACACAACAAAACTTTGAAGATAAAGCTATGTTTTTTATCAAATATATCAGAATAGCTCTGTGAATATAATTTCCATATAAAACCTCTAGTAGATGTGTAATAAATTAGATTTATGCCATCACTTTAATGAAAAAAAAAATGACTCGCTTATAGTATCAATAAGAAACTGAGTTACAAAAATCTTATTTTCCAAAAGTAATTTATCACAGAATAAATTTTTCATTAAACAATATTAAGCGTCAAACTATCAATTTCATTTTTTTATGGTAGAAACTTTAAATGACACCTGCTCCAATCTTAGTATCATGTATTAACTGCAAAATTTATAACATAGGTTCATCTTACACATAGGTATCAACTTCAGATTTAAGACTATATTTCTAAATTCTGAGTCTAAGAAAAGCTCTTAAGTAGTTAATGACTGTTGCCCATTTAAGGGATCTAAATTAATGAAATGAATGATTGTTTAAAATATGAATTTCTCAATGTTGGTACCTACTGGGCTCAATAACTCTTTTTTTTTTTTTTTTTTTGGTGGTCCGCAGGCCTCTCACTGCCGTGGCCTCTCCCGTTGTGGAGCACAGGCTCCGGATGCACAGGCCCAGCGGCCACGGCTCACGGGCCCAGCCGCTCCACGGCATGTGGGATCCTCCCGGACCGGGGCACGAACCCGCGTCCCCCGCATCGGCAGGCGGACTCTCAACCACCGCGCCACCAGGGAAGCCTTCAATAACTCTTTACTGTAGGAGGCTGTTCTAATTATTATAGGATATTGAGCTGCATCCCTGGCTTTTACACATTAGAAGCCATTTGCAACTCCAAGTCCCCAAAGTTGTGACAACCAAAAGTCTCATGAAGAAGCACTAGTTGATATGTTTCAGCAATCTGAGGCTGTAGGTTTGGAATATAATATTCCACCCTTTCCAACACAAAATGTCCCTATTTTATGTCTAAATCCAGAATAATCCTTAGTAAGATCTGTCATCTATGCATCTGAATGCTAGAGTTGGCTGATACTTTTTGAAAATGATGCAGGTTTTGTTGAATTGATTGACTGTCTTGATAACAAGCACAAAAGGAATAATTTTTAAATTACGGTTATTTTTTCTAATTATACCTGTAATTCATAATAATTGTACAAAATTTAGAAAACTAAGTAAAGCATACAGGAAAATGCAAAAGCTACTAAGGATAACCACTTTCAGCATTCTGAAATATTTATGTTGTCTGTATACATATATTTTTTTAATAAAATTGGACAAATGCTGTTACATAATTTGTTTTTTATCGAGTGTGGTTTCCCTTATACATAATATCATATGGTATGCATTTGCCCATGTTTTTACATATCCTTTGAAAACATTAATTTATTATCTTTTTATGTACTATAATCAAGAAAAGAGGATCTATGAATCTACCTTTCTCATTCATGCTTTTTTTTTTTTTTTTTTTTTTTTTTCTTGCGTTATGCGGGCCTCTCACTGTCGTGGCCTCTCCCATTTGCGGAGCACAGGCTCCGGACGCGCAGGCCCAGCGGCCATGGCTCACGGGCCCAGCCGCTCCGCGGCATGTGGGATCCTCCCGAAACGGGGCACGAACCCGCGTCTCCTGCATCGGCAGGCGGACTCTCAAGCACTGCGCCACCAGGGAAGCCCCATGCTTTTTTGATATTTTTTATGTATTTATGTATCTAATCCATCTAATGTTGTCTTCGAACGTCTGTTGCTTTGGGTGCTTTTTTTTTATTCCCATGCAAGAGATGCAGATTTTCAGGCAACTTTCTTCCCTTACACCAGGTCTTTTACTTATTTTCTTTTTGGTCTAATACTGACCACAACTGCAAAAAAAATAAAGTAACAATATATACATAAAGTGATAGGAGTGAAAGGAAATCCACACACAGATATACAATCACACACTGCTCTAATTTCAATTTATTTTCTGTATTTACAGACAAAACAGATTGGTAATAAGTTTTTCAGGTGCCTATTCACAAGTCTTAAAAGGTGACTAAAGAAGCTATTGATTCTCTAATGAAATGAGTTAATTATACTCTTTCAATGATTGTATAAATATGAAAGATAATTTGATTTTCCACTTAAAACTAGTGTACAGGAATAATGCATCTATTCACTCTTAGGTATATACCTAAGAGAATAGAAAATAAATGTCCACACAAAACTTGTATGAAAATGTTCACAGCAGTAGTATTCATAAGAGCCAAAATGATGGAAATCAACCCAAATGACCATTAACTGATGAACGTACATACAAAATGAGGTATGTCAGTACAATGAAATACAATTCAACTATAAAAGAAAATGAAGTACTGATATGTGCTATAACGTGGATGAATCCTGAAAACACTAAATGAAAGAAGCGGTCACAAAAAGCCACATATTGTATGATTTCATTTATTTGTAATGTCTAGAATAGGCAAATCCATAAAGAAAGTAGATTAGTAGTTTCCAGGAGAGAGGAGTGGACAGAATGAAGAATGACTTATTTATTTATTTATTTATTTATTTATTTATTTATTTATTTGGTTGCGCCAGGTCTTAGTTGTGGCAGGTGGGCTCCTTAGTTGCAGCACGTGGGCTCCTTAGTTGCAGCTTGCTGGCTACTTAGTTGCGGCATGCATGTGGGATCTAGTTCCCTGACCAGGGATCGAACCCAGGCTTCCTGCATTGGGAGCGTGTAGTCTTCTTTTTTTTTTTTTTTTTTTTTGGGGCATGATCAGAAAAATCCTTGTGGTGGTTCTCAATTACTCATATCTTTGCAAATAGCAGATACCTGCTAAATGTTTAATAGGGCATGTGGGATCTTCCCGACCGGGGCACGAACCTGTGTCCCCTGCATTGGCAGGCGGACTCTCAACCACTGCGCCACCAGGGAAGCCCCAGGAGCATGTAGTCTTATCCACTGTGCCACCAGGGACGTCCCAAGAATGACTTCTAATTAGCTCAGGATTTATTTGAAAGGTGATGATAATGTTCTGGAATTAGAAACTGGTGATTGCTGTACAACATTGTAAATATAGTAAAATCCACTGAATTGTACATTTTAAAGGAGTAGATTTCATGGTAAATGAATAAATAAAAATAAATACAAAAAGGAACAATCCATTTTGCAATACATTACATACATGTGGTATCTATGATGAGCAGAGTAGGAAAATATACAGATGCCATCTTTAAGAAAGAATACTCTAGTTGATAGAAATTGGAAACCTATCCCTCAGCTAAGAAAAAAGACAAATTTAAAAAACTCTGCGTTTTAGTTTCCACTTCTTTAAAGTAAGGAGCTTAGTAGACTATCCAAGGTGTCTATCAGTAAATATCTTCACTTGCAAGAAGCAACAATTCCCCTGGAAACACAGAGTTTTAACCATAAACTTAAGTTTAGCATAAAGTTATTTCAGTAGCATCACCTTCCATATTCTGTAAGAAGAGATTCCAACCAACACTGTCCCTGGGAAAATCAAATGACCACTGTTCTTCAAACACAACAAGAAAGCAGTATTTTAATGTCTGAATTTTACAAATCTAATTAATGAATCATCTGCTAAAATTATTCTCGTTACTCTGGGTCAGGATC
>NW_006794161.1:3283458-3334906 GCF_000442215.2 Lipotes vexillifer | reverse complement strand
TCTTTCCCTTGGCAAGATTTATGTCCATTTTAAAGAAAGAAACAATAGTAGTTCTATCATTTTAATATAAATTGTGGGGGGGAGGAGGTCAGCTCAAAACATAGCAAAGCAATTACTACTCCCCTCTCAGCCTAAGCCTTTAGGATGACATAAAGTTATTTCAGTTTTTAAATCATTCTAATGTATTGTTAATCCCCCAAGGATGTAAATGTAGTGAGAGAAAAAGTAACAGTATAACTTTTAAAGGATTCAAAATAAAGCATAAGGGCTATTGCTGTCAAATTACCCATATGGGAAATCACTGTGGATATCTGGAGAAAAATATCATACTAATGTGAAATATCAAGGGAAATAAATAGAAAAATCTTTCTTCGACCTGTTGTTAAACATAGAGCCTATTGCTGACCTAGTCCTTGGTTTTAATTTCTCACATTATAATGGAGGCTAAATCCATGCAGGCAAAGACTAATGTGGTAAAGCATTTTAACTGACTTTTAAGAGTGGATCAGGTTAGAGGGGAGGGTGACCTCATTTGGAGGTGTACATAATGGCAATGTGGAAAATGAGACATAGAAAGAGATTATGGGAAAGCAACAAAACTTAGCAAAGACACTTCTGTGAGTAAAATTTCAGGTAAGGTTCTTAGTGTTATGAGTCATATGAAATATAACTGAATTGTTAACAACAATTCTTATTTAACATTTGGTACCGTTTAGGTTTTTGAAGTACCGGGAAACAATGATCTTTAATACAATATGCCATTTTGACAAGGTACCGCTCTTTGTTTACACTTGCAATGCTATGCCCCAGTGAACATGGGGAAGTAATGTCAATCAGACCGTGAAAGGGAAAAAAGTTTGAACAAAGAACAAGTGCTCCATTAACCATGCAGTCTGAAAAAATTTTAAAAAATTGGAGATAAGCTGTAAACAAATACTACTTTTTCAAAATGGACAAAATTTAGTTCTACTTCCACCTCATTTCTTAGGCTTAATATACTGCAATTTTTAATACACTGTTCATAAGTTCTAATCGTGTCAGATGTGTGGGCATCCGGCTAGTCTTTTTGAGAAATACAGAATGCAAATAGTGTGCTGTCTTCACACTCACAGTTTGCTGCACTCTGTTGGCTCCCAATTTATCAGCTTTTAATTGTAACAGATAATGTTTATCACTCTAGGAATGGTTTATCTTGTGGAGATAACATTGATGTTACCAAAAGAACACAGTAAAAAGAAAGTACTTGACCAATAACTGGGCTCCAAGACATTCTTCTTTGGTAGTGATAATTTTCTAAAATTCATTCAACTTATTTATCATAGTACTACTGACTATTAAACTGCCACCTGGAACTAACAATAACTCTGCAAAAATCAATCAGTTATTTAGGCATAATTTATGATAGAGTCTCTCAACATTTTTTCTTCAGACCCTAAACACTTGAATGATAGGGAATATTTCTATCAGGAACAATGGCTCAGGAAAATAAAGAAACTCCATGGGATGAGGTATAGCTCTTTCCAAGTATGTATATTAAATTTTTTTTTTTTGGTAGGGGAGGAGAGAAGAGGAGCTTGGCAAGTTTGAAGAAACTCCCCAGGTGAGCCTTATATATGTTGAACGCCAACTCCCCAACTCCTCAGAATCCTCATTTAGAACCTTTTGTTGAAACGTCTCTGTTATTGACGGTTAATATAGGTGAAAGATTACAGATAGATTAAACATGATTTAAAAAACCCAAAATGATACTTAAACAATGGTAACTCTCCTTATAACTATCTCTGCTCGACAGAAGTAAAATTAAAATAAAAATATAATCTGCTACTTAAACACCTTTTATAATTTATATAGGTCATTCATTCATGGAGTAGCTGCCATATACTAGATGCTATTCTACATGTCTTAGGGATGCAGATATGACTCACACATGGATGGATTCTCCTCTTGTGAAGATTATAATCAAAGAAGGGAGCTTATAAATGTACATAAATAAGAACCACGTGAGCTAAAATGGAAGGAATACTGGTAAAATGAAAAATTCATAAGAAGGAGAGATTATTAGTTAACAAAGTGTTATTTTATAGGCACACCTTAATACAAATATGTGTCAAAGTTATTTGTTAGTATTTTTAGCCATTGTCAAAATCTACTGCTGAATTGACCTCAGATTAAGACAAAACATGCCAAATGAACCACTGATAAATCCAGGTAATGCCAGCTTTTTAGGAATGATCTGAGGTACGAGCATTACCTTTTTCAGCCTAGTAGAGTTGGAGGATCTTGTATTGATAAACATAAGACATTAGAAATATCTGTGAGCTATATCTGCCTATATAAGAAATGCCACCTCTTCAGAAAAACCTTTCCTGACCATCTTATCATAGCACCCTATGTCATTCTCTAGCTCTTCTCAATTTTCTTTAGCATACAGACATTAATTTTTATATTTAGTTATTTGTTTGCTTACTGTCTTCCTCAAGAGAATCTAAGCTCTTTGAGGGCAGAGGACTTTGTCTTGTTCACTGTTATATTACCGGTATCTGTCCTATGGTAACCGTTCAAAAAGTCTTATTGAATTAATAAACAATTTGCTAACTTACCAGTAAAATGAGCACAGACTCCAGGATTTCAAAGCACCAAGCACTAAAAACGATGTCATCCATGTGATTTCATCCAATCCTTTGCCACTGAGTGGCATCTATAAGATAACAACTGGCAAATGAATATCTAGAGGCCTGACCTCTCCACCTGAGCACTGTCTATTTGACATCTTTGCACGGCTAACAGGCATCCCAAGTCTAATATGTCAAACAAAAAAGTTTTGATTTGCTATCTGAAACTATCTTCCTTCTAGTGTTTTCCATTTTGGTTGATGCTATTACCAGCTACTTAGTTGTTCAAGCCCCAAACCATTCTTGATTCTTCTATTTCTTTTACCCTTCACATCTGATCCATCACCTGCCAGCTATATCACATATCCATCTACTTTTGTCCATCTTCAGTGTTCCTATCCTAAACTAGTTTCATTTCTTGATTTCTTATTTTACCCTACCTAAATCCTTATCTTCTTATAATCCTTTCTCTACACAACAACCAAATATATCTTTCAAAGACTTAAATTAGAGCAAGCTGTCCCTTTAAAACCTGAAATGCACTTAAAATAAGATCCATACTCTAATATGGGCAAAAAGGTTCTTCATGATCTGCTTCTACTCAATTCTTTGACCTGTCTCTCTTAGAACTCTACAATCTAGCAATACTAATTCTTCTCTATTTGTTCAACCCCAAGCTTAGTCCACTTCAGGACTTTTCCTCAGCTGTTTCCTCTGATTTCAAATCTGTTATTCCTCATCTTCGCTATTTTTCAACACTAAGATCTCGGCTAGAATATCTCTTCCTTAGAGGCTTTTCCTGCCGTCTTACATAATGTTGTCATCCTCTTCCCCAGTCCTATGTATTCTCTTCTTATTCCTTATCACCATCTGCAACTACCTTATATGTTTGTTTATTTATTTACATTCAAATGTAAACTCCATGAGAACAAGGACTCATCTGTCTTACAAAGGACACAATGCTTGACAAATAGTAGATGCTCACTAAATATTTGCTGCATCACTTAAGGAAGTAATCAATTAATCATCAATCAAATGGCCAGAAAACACCATTTTTTCCATTTATTTAATTTTTAAGGGTCTTCAAATACTATTCTAATTTAATTCCATTAATATTTATTGTGCACCTCCTACATGCAACAGATGATGACAAATTCTGAAAATATGAATATGAATAGGACATGGACTCAGCTTTTTAGAGGATTGTTGGTTAGCTAGAGAAACATCAAAATAACTAATTGCAAAATTGATAATTGCAACAAAACAAGTGCTCAAGGGATAAAATGTAGTAGAGAAGATAGTGCAATATCTGACATGTGGGATAGCAAGAAAAAACATACCAACAAAGAGCTGGAAATATAAGATCTAAGAATTTACAAATGCATAGGTAAATATCTAAGAATTCACAAATGTATAGGTAAACCAACCTGCAATTTGTGCAGAGTGAATACATGTGGAAGCAAACACATCAAGGCTACAGAAGCAAAACAAGTTCAGTTTGGATTTGGAATGTAGAGCCCAAGCACAATGGTCATCCAAGAAAAGATAGAGTGGAAGGTAGGTATAGACCTTTGCGAAACCATGTATGCTATTCTAAGGAGTTTAAATACCATTGTTCAAGAGATAAGGAACAAGTGAAGAGATTTCCTCAAAACATTCTCAAAGCACTAGTCCTATCAATCAAGAAAATAGAAGGAAACCTCCCTAAAGTTGAAGTTCTGATACTTAAGATTGATATAGTACTTAATGATGACTCAGAGATGAAATATGGGAGTAGCACAAAGACATGATGATTTTATTCTTTCTTTTAATCTTTTTCCATAGCAAGGGATGAAATTCTAAGTAAATTCCTTTTTATATGAAAATACAATAATTTCTGTATCAAAATTCAGCACTAAATACTTCATATTGACTTATGCTTGAACCATAAGAAACTTTGCAGATTATCACATTTTCTTCCTGTTTAGTGCCTGCCTTATCGTAGATACTCAACAAATAGTTGCTGAATCGTGATCAATAAAACATTTAATTGCTTACTATGGTTCTCTAACTATGTAAGAAATTGTTGTTTTGTTAACAGATCCACTAAAATTTCAGATGCGATGGCAATGTTGCTGGAAGTGCAGGCTGAATATCATAACTAACATTGCTTAACTATTTTCTATGTGCCATTTTACAGATCATAAAATGGGGCTTAGAGAACAAATACCTTGCCCAAGGTCACATAGGTAGTAATGGGTGGGATAAAAAGTCAAATAGAATATTCAGTCCAGAACCCTTGCTTTTTAACCTCTACTATAATGTAATGTTTCTCTGTTTCAGAAGAAAAGCATAAGATCCTGGTTAATATAGCAGAGATACACTTCACTAAAAAGAGACTTTAGACAACAATGGAATTTTTAAAATTAAGGAGGAAGACACAGTTTTACATCTGGTTTTCTCCAAGAGCTTTGCTAAATCTAGCAGTTAACATCTGGCTAACTTCATTGTGGTAAGATAGGGACTATCTCCTACTCCTTTCAATGGTGCACATCCACAGCTATAAATTCATGTTTCAGAGTGGCCTAGATGTTCTCATTCTTATTTCCTCATAATTTTGAGTTTTTTTCTGGATAATCATGTAGTATCATCAGCTCCCCTTCTTCCCCCCACAACCCGCCCCAGCCCCGAATCTTCTCCTCAAGAACTGTGTATTGGAAATTATATCCTGAAAGCTGGGCTCTTCTTTGAGCAAATATCTTCCTCTGTCTTACCAGTGTAAAGCAAGTCTGTGGTGTCTGCTGCCATGTCCCCAAAATATGAGCCAAAGCTCTGGCAAACAACATTTTAAATTGTTAATTGCCAAACAATAAAAGTTTCAAGCCAACAGTAACAAGTCTAGGAACAAATATACTGGATAAGCTGAACTTCAATTAATTTTTTCTAAGTAAGATTTTTCTGAAGAGAAAATAATAGCCATTTTGCTTTATTTTTAAAATACAAAATGAATATTTCCACGGCTGGAAATCATGTTTTATTGTCTCAGGACACAGAAATGTTATTGCTTAATATAAAATTTAAAATTATATTTTAATGTTTACCTTATTACTTTATAGTAATGGCTAAGTGCACAGCCAAAGTAGATTTATAATCTATTATTTTGTCCTGTAGGAGGCAAGAAAACAATCCAGCATAACTAGGAATTACAATAATAAAATAGTGTGGTTAAATTTTCTTTATTTAGAAATGATTTACCAATAGGATTTTCTTGCTACCTTTACTTTTCTCATCATTGGTGTATTTAACAAACAAATCTTAAGCAGACATAAAGAACAAGATCTATGCTAGGGGCCAAAGGTTTTAAGAGTAGGACTATATTAACGTCACATGTCTCCGTTCCCCCTCTGGAGGGCTGTGAGAAGTGTTCTTTGGGAACACAGAGGAGGAATAATTCTCTCAAACTATGACATATATACCATAAATGTGTTATTAAATATTACAGTGAAATAAACAAGGTGAGGCTACCACTCAGTTTGAAAAAGACAACATTTCCAATACAACTGCAACTGCCTATGTATTCCTCCACGGTTACTCCCAAGGCTTAATTCTATACTCCCTTGCTTTTTTCTACATTGTATTCAGCTATGTATATATTTTACCTATGTATGCATGCAAATAAATATTTCAAAATTTTGCTCATTTTTTAGCTTTATAAAAATTGTATCACAGAGGTCTTCTGATACTGTTGTTGTTGGTGGTTTTTTTTCATTAAATACAATGGCTGACATTCATCCAGGTGATGTCTATAGTTACAGTGCATCCTCTTGTTTGTTTCTAGTCCTTTGCTATGGCAAACAATGTTGCTACAAACACTCCTGTGTCTGCCTGTTGGTACAGTTGTGCAAATTTCTCCATGACCTGTTATCTGTGCGTTTTGCATGAAAATAAGAAAGTATCTTCCAAATTGTTTGTACCAATTTACATTCTAACCAGCAGTGTATGAATAGTAATTGCTCCACATCTTTACAGACACTTTATATTGCCATATTTTAAAAAACCTTGCCAGGGCTTCCCTGGTGGCGCAGTGGTTGAGAGTCCGCCTGCCAATGTAGGAGACAGGACCGTGTCCCGGTCCGGGAGGATCCCACATGCCGCGGAGCCGCTGGGCCCATGAGCCATGGCCGCTGGGCCTGTGCGTCTGGAGCCTGTGCTCCGCAAAGGGAGAGGCCGCAGCAGTGAGGGGCCCGCGTACTGCCAAAAAAAAAACAACCTTGCCAATATAATTAGGGTAAAATGTTTACGTTATTGGAGTCTTAATTTGCATTCCTCTTATTATTAATGAAACTTAGTATCTTTTCATACATTCATTTCCTAGCTGTGTTTTCCTTCAATAAAATGCTTATTCATTTCTTTTACCTATATTGCAATTAGGTTGTTTGCTTTTTCCTTATTTTTTGCAGCCTGTTATATTATTATTTGCAGGTTTTATATTATTATTATTTTTTTGTCAGCTCTTAGGTGTGGCAAATATCTTCTCCAATTTTCTAATGATGTTTTTTTCCCTATGAAAAGGTCTTAAATTTGATATATTTGGTTTTGTTAATATATTCCTTTATGGTTATCTTTAAAAAAAATAAATTTATTTATTTTACACTGCGTTGGGTCTTCGTTGCTGCGCGTGGGTTTTCTCTAGTTACGGTGAGTGGGGGGCTACTCTTCATTGTGGTACACGGGCTTCTCATTGTGGTGGCTTCTCTTGTTGCAGAACACGGGCTCTGGATGCATGGGCTTCAGTAGTTGTGGCTTGCAGGCTCTAGAGCACAGGCTCAGTAGCTGTGGCTCATGGGCTTAGTTGCTCTGTGGCATGTGGGATCTTCCCAGACCAGGGCTCGAACCCATGTCCCTGGCATTGGCAGGTGGATTCTTAACCACTGCACCACCAGGGAAGCCCTGGTTATCTCTTTTGTATCTTGTTTGTAAAATGTTTCCATACACCAAAGTCATAAAAGTAATCTATATATTCTTCTAAGAATTTAAAATATTTGTCTCTCTCTCTTAAGAATTTGAGTGACCTGGAATTGATGTTTGCATGGGCATAAAGAAGGAAGAGATTTCAATTTGTTTCCATATGCATAGTCACTTGCCTTAACACTGTTTATTGAAGAGCCCATCCTTTTCACACTAATCTGAAAAGCCACTTCTATCAAATATTACATTTCCTTATGTGTGTAGTAAATTTGTTCAATTGGTGATACAAGAGCTTGGAGAATCTAAATGGATGGGCCTTGCTTATCCAAGCCTTTTAATGCAATTTTGGATGTGTAAAGAACACTTAGCTGTAATTTGGGGAAGGAATAAGGGGTAAAGAGTTCAATGGCTCTGCTTAAGAAACTAAGGTCATTCAGTGTTGGAAAATGATAACTTGAAAAGATAACAACATTGACTTGGATCCACAGCCAGTCTCAAGAAAATGGAGAGATAGAACCAAGAGAAAATTCCTCTGGAGGCAAGACTGATGGGTTTTTAGAATAGTGATGTGTAATATTCAATTCATAGTTGTTTGAATTATATGTTCAGTTTTCAGAGCCTTCAGTAAATGTCAGATATAGACTACTGCCTTGGAATTTGGGTGGTTTCCAGTGAGGAATAAAGCAATGCATGGGAAAAGGACAGTCATCTTAGATAGGAAGATGCAGAGCAGAGATCAAGAATTCAGAAGGAGCAGGGTACTAAATCAAGAACTGATAAGGGTAACATAAACTTCTTCCTTAGAAACAATGAGGGACAGAGGGATGGCTGATAGAGGATTTTTCCTTCAATGTAGTAGGTCCAGATCATTTCATTGGGCTGTTAAAGGAAAACTTATGTTGTTTTCCAAACCTCAGTCTTATCACTCCTGTAGTTCAGAAGCTCCTACATAGAAAGCTTTGTGAAATTTCTGTTCTCTTCTTTCGTTTTGAACTATAAGATTAAGTACACATTCCTTATCACAGCACTCAGAACTGCACTGAAACTGGACTCTACATCTTCCCTCGAGTCTCTTTTCTTAAGCAACACTGAAATACGTGCAGTATCTTAAACAGGCCAGGTACTTTCAGGGCAACTTGTCTCTGATGATATTGTTCCCTGTGCATGGTATGCACAGTGGAGAAGCCATGATAAGGATGGGATAATAAGGACAATGAAGGATTACACTTGTCAGTGCAGGACCTGTGGATCATCACTGGCTTCCACAGTCCCCCACTGTTGACTGTGGACAGAAGCCACGGTGGAGGACTCAGTCCGACTTTGGCACCTGTGACATTGCAGTCTAGGACTGTAAAGAAACACTCTGCAACATTATGGCATGAGCATAAGTATATGAGGTTTCAGAGTCATCGATTGGATCATGGCTGATAAAAAGCATTTCAGGTAAGATAAGCAAGTTTACTGGTAAGGGAACAGAAAAATCTGTGATATGATGATTTGTTTCTATCACTCTCTAATTTAGAGTTTCTATCAAAAACGCAATAGAAATGTATTCAGCAGCTGGGATGCCTCATTGGAAATTCATCAACAGTATTTTCTGGAGATTAAAGTGTTAGATATATTTAGTGAAAGAAAAAAATTAACTTGTTGATAAAATCTAATAGTATTCTATTTTAAAAACCTTCCTAAATGTGTTCCATGGAAAACATCTATATACTAGAAGAAGAAATACTACAAAGAATTTAAAGTTTAAGTCAAATTTTATATTACATATTTAACGTATTTTTAAACTTATTTCTTAAAAAATTGTAGGTGAGTTACTAAAGTCTATCTATATATACTGACATTAATTATGTATTTTATAAGATAAATTACTTGTATGACCAATGGGAAACCCTGTTTTGTAACAGGTAAGGAGAGATTTAGAACTTTGAGGATATGAAATGTGTAAAGTTATGAAAAATCATAAATAAATGTATCCAAATATTCTTTGGGTTTATTACAAGGTAACAATTTTACATTTCATAAGAGTGGATAATGTTGAATGTTGAGTTTGTAAAACAGCCATTATACTTGATTTACATTCAAATTCCTTAATAAAGTCCTTCTGAATCCTTGAAGGCCAGATTCATTACTTTTTCCCTCAATTATCATATTGTTCTCTACAGCTTTATTATAGAACTGATATATCATATTATATCATAGCCATAGGAACAAAGCAAACAATACTGTTTGTTGAATGAATGAACTAGCACAAATCCAGTGCTTAAACTGAGAAGTAAACATTTCAATTAAATTAAAAACAACAACAACAACACTTACACCCTAGTCAGAATATTCATGGTCATTTCTACCTAATGCATAACATGAAGTAACAGAGTCAATAGGAGCTTTCAGGGAAAAAAAAGGAGAAAGGGAGGAATGAGGAAGAAAAGAAGGCAGGAGGAAGAAGGGGAGGGAGGAAGGAGGGGACAGACAAGGAAAAGAGAAGGGGAGTGAGAAAGAAAATTAAAAAAAGAGAGGAAAGGAAATATTTTGGAGGGGCAGAATAGTAATGGAATGCTTTATTTTTAAAAATTATCTGGAAATCTAATGGAGGGAAATATTTCCAAATGGAAATTAACATACTTTAATGAAAAAACCTTAAATATTAATAACTGTCTTATATAGACCATCTTAATTCTTTTACATGTAATAATAGTGATGCTATATTAATTAAGACAGCAGCATTCTGATACAGTTGGTCCTTAAATCATACTTTGAGAAACACTGGATTAAGAAATTAGCATTAGAAAAACAAAAGCAAACAATAGCAACCAAAGTCTCTATGTTGTATGAACACTATGTATGAAATGAAACCAGTCTCTCATATCAAATCTACCCAGTGAATAACACACTAAGCTGTGAAAACATTCCCGTAGTTGTTCCCTGGGAAGCATGGAAGTGAGCCTGGTCCTTGGGGATAGAAAAGGAGAGTTTTCTCCTTTCATTTACCAGGTTACCTAGGCCCACAGTGACTACTTTCCCTACAGTTTAAATTAACTCCATCTTTATCACAAAGGTTAGAAAGCCAGACTAACTATGAATAAAACCAGAAATACATCTAAACATTTAAACCAGTATCACTACCAAAAGACTGCTTTGTTTTGGTAGGAGGAACCAACTCCAATTCATCATGGTTAAGACTGATGCATGCAGGGTGACAAGTATACACGTAAACTTGTTAAATCCAGAAGCAAAATTATGACTCTAAGCCTCATTCTTGATCCTGATTATTCAAAAAGGATTAAGTTCCATCTTCATGGTAAGGAAACACTGCAAAGAAGTTCACAAAGAGCACAGGCTTAGGAGTCAAATTGCCCTGGAGTTGAACAGTTATTTGCCCTTGAGCAAATTATTTAATTTCTGTAGGTAGAGTTGCTCCTAAATGAAACAGTCAATTGGATATTTTAACACTGGATCATTTTGGAGTGAAAAGTGAATAATCATAGATTCTTAGTCTGTTACATAGTAGGTTCTCAGTTAAAATGAGTTTCTTGCCCTCCAACATCTTCCATCTCATTATATGAGATTATTAACACTGTTGACTATGATCATATTTGCAAATATGCCACAATTTTAAAAGGTTTGGTTAGGCTCTCCTTTTCATAGGCAGAGAGATGGTTTTTTTGAAGATGAACTAGTTCAAATTTTGCTTCAGTCATTTCTGGTCTGGATACAGTAGAAGAACAGGAGGCTGACTGCTGATGGGACAATGTAATAGTCTGTAATGGCCAGGGCCATGAGTCTAGAGCAACTCATTTTTTTAGGGACAGTTATACACGTGATCTGTTACAACTTCAATTTGTTACCGATGCATAAGTCATTATCTTGGGATTCAAGCAAATGACTCAAAGAAGTTATCTCTAGCAGAAAAATCTGTTGAATGAAGCAAGTTAAATTACTTACAAAAATTAAGTGTTTATCCTCAAATATCATTATCCCTCTTATTCTTTCTACTATTAACATATGCAAGGAAAGCAAAAGTTAATCATTAAGGGACCCCATTTCATGCTTCTGAATTTCATAAAGATTATTCTTTGGTACAAACAAAAGATGAATGGGTTCATTGTATTATCAATATATGCAATATGAAATACTAATTTATCAGAAAAAATTCTATTTTTTTTAAACCACGCTCTTATATACTAAGCTTCAAAATTAAGACTTTTCAATTGAATATAGGAAATGATTATTCACCACATTCCTTGGGTAAATCATGAAAATGTTCATGTAATCTGTAAGAATCCACACACGTGGTTCAATTTGAACTACATCTTGATTTTACTTGTAAAGGTCTAACAAATATTTTGGCAGGAATTTTGTTTCCAACTCTAAGCTACTGAAAATGAGTTTACTTCTCAGCAGAATCTGTTCTGTGGACTCAGCAGAAGCATTAACCTTCCATTTTTTAAAAGAAAACAATCAATATCCATAATACGTAGGGAGAATGGGTCATCCTTCCATCTGTTAGGGAACTTTACGTGACAAATAATACCAGGGTTCAGATAAAGGAAAACTTCCATCCACTTTTCTAAAGGGTCAGATTTATAGGATCTTAAAATCCCATTAAACATCAAAATGGTGAAAAAACATCTCTTCTAAGTTTTAATTTGTTTCTATTTTTTTCCATAATTGTGAAAAATAACAATTTGAATGATCAACTACACTCTCAAAGCAAAGACGAGATGCTAGCTATACTTGAATTTGCCAGTGAACATTTTTACACTTTGGAAAATGACTGTGGGTTTGAATGAATATATTACTCTGAAAATTGAGTCTAATGAATGAATTAAATTATTTCAATTATTTTCAAACTTCAATAATTGGAAGATTTTAAAGACTTGATGTGTATAGTTGCCAAAGAATTTGAATTTGTGTTCTCATTTGAATGTACTTTTGGTTAAAGTCCACACCTCTAGTAAGATAATATTTTAAGATTATATATATAGACAGACACACATATATATACATATATAATGTATATTATACATAATTAGACTTTAGCCTTAAAGATTTATATTTATATATACATTTCAATATATAATAAAAATTAGATTTTAGCTTCCAAATTGAAAAAAAACCTATATATATACATATATAAACATATATACATATATATATACATGTATATAGTTAGTAAGTCAATGTGACTATAATATTCTCTGAGAATAACTGAACTAAAAGCAATCACTTTCTTTTAGTATCTTAAAATCAGAAATTCTTGAGAATTTAGATAGAAATACAAAGCCATTTTATTCTATCTTCTCTGAAGAGCCAATTTAGGTACAGCAAGTACAAACCCCCTACTACTGCAACTAGTGTATTTAAGTGGAGCTTAAATAAAAGTGTTGGGAGGGTGGGAGGAGAAAAGAGGCACAGTGAACACCAGAGTCCATCTGCCTGAGTTCATATTCCAATTCTGACTCTTACCATTGTATGAATAAGCAAGTTTCTTAAATCTCTCTAAGTCTCCATTTTCTCATCAGGAAAATGGGATAATAATCCTCAAAGAGTTGTGGAAATTAGAGACGATAACTCTGTACTCAGCATTTACTTAGTGCCTAGATTATAATGTCATTTTAAAAGAAAGTGAAAATAAAGGAATAGTGGGACGATGACACCAAGGACCTTTACTGTTAGCTTCATTTAAACTTAAGAAAGCCCAGGGTTTCCCCTTCTATTTCTATGCCATCCCACCTCTCATAGGCACTCACTCTAAGGTGGTTTAAAACCAGGGAACTTGGTGAACTATTACCAGCGGCAGGAGACCTTGCTATTTAAAAGGAGAGGTCAAAGCCTACTGTTTTTTGAGGCATATTGACCTTGGATTTCCTCTTTTTAGTTTTTTTTTTCCTCTCTCTAGAAACTTGTCCCTCACATGGCTAGCGTGGTAAGAAAGGCCCCTCAGCATCTTCCTGCTCCTCAGGATACACCTTTTTCCTATCCTCCTCTCTTTCTGTCCCCTTCAGAACTGTTCTCCTATCAAAAGGGCGGTGGGAACCAAGGTGGATGAAGGGGAAAGTAATCAGCACCACCCCTTCTGCTTAGGCCCACCTTCAGTCTAAAAAAAGGAGTTTATGCAGTTCACACATGGTCTAGCCTAGTTTACCGGGGAAAGCATTCCCCATCAGAGTTTGAGGACAGAGCAAGCTCTTATTAATAAAATCAAAATATGCCAGGTCCCACTTAGTCTGTGGATACAAACATTATTAACATTAATGTTCAACATCCAGACACTGCTCCCCCAATACAGACACACAACACTTTAGCCCCAACATAAAGTTATATTCAAAGTAGTGTCTGCCATACTACCTGGTGCAAATCTGCCGTCTCTTTGGTATAGAGCTGGTTTGTAGGTTGCCATTTGGGTAAAGCATGCCTCTGACACTATTGCCCTCCAAGAAAATTCTGTTTCCCAGTGCGACTACTTTGTGGAGTCAGCTGGAACATGCCACTGTGTTCTATGCACTTTATAAAGTTTGGAATCCAGGACCCAAAGTGAAAGTGATCCTGTCCTAAGTTTCACAAGGACTTTTTCCCCAAATGGCCTAGGTTTCTGAACAGAAGGCAGAAAATGATCACAATCATACAACATATATAAAGCGATGTCTAGAATGTCGATCATGAAACATTATCAGTGGGTATCTCTCTGTAAAGATATTTCAGGAGATATTTTTCACTTTATTTTTTTGTACTTTACTGTTTGGAATATTGTTTCCAATTAGCTTGTATCAGTTTTCTTTTACATTTATTTTTTATTGAAGTATAGTTGATTTGCAATGTTGTGTTAATTTTTGCTATACAGCAGTGACTCAGCCATAAAAAAGAACGAAATAATGCCATGTGCAGCAACATGGATGCAACTAGAGATTATCATGCTAAGTGAAGTAAGTCAGAAAGAGAAAGACAAATACCATATGATGTCACTTATATGTGGAATCTAAAATATAGCACAAATGAACTTATCTATGAAACAGAAACAGACTCCCAGACATAGAGAACAGACCTGTGGTTGCCAAGGGGGAGGGGTGGGTGAGTGGGGGACAGACTGGGAGTTTGGGGTTAGTAGATACAAACTGTTACATACAGAATGGATAAATAACAAGGTCCTACTATATAGCACAGGGACCTATACTCAATACCCTGTGATAAACCATAATGGAAAAGAATATAAAAACAGTGTATATATGTATATAAATGAAGCTTGTATCAGTTTTAGAATCAAAAAGGAAATAAAGTTATATTCATTGAAATAAAAGACCCTTCTACTTGTTGCCCCTCCCCACTCTTTCTGGTGAGTAAGGTCTAGTCCTGTAAGTCAGCTAGAAGAGAGATGTTTTTCTGTCTTCCATCTCATCATCTCCACTTCAGGAACCAGTGTGCAAACCCTGTCCCTCCTTCTTTAGAAAAACAAAAATCCCTAAATGAATCTAGACTGGAAGCATACTGAAAGCTAATAAAATAGGTGAACATCATGTTTCTTTGGCAAAGCACAAAGACAAAATTAAATTGGACAAAAGCAACACCAATTTTAAACTAGGCCTATATCTCTCAGACCCATTCAGTCACCTTGTTCCTGGGTTCAGTTTCATATTTAGATTTCCGATTCCTGTCTTGTTAGGTTTCAATAGTATAACTGATTGGCGAATTATTCCTAGTTTGGAGTCAACTATAAACTTGGTACACTGAGTCTCTATTTTCTTATATGCTGTCAAAAAAAATGTAGATCAGATTAAGTCTCTGAGTTCAATGGCCCACTACTAATGAACTCACTAATTGGATAAACTCACTAATTGGTTTGTTCAAGCAGATACAAATCCTCTTATCTTTACCACGATCCTGTATATTTTTTTCATTTTCTCATGATAGAATATCATGAGAAATTGTCCCAAGTACCTTGCTGAATTTATGTTAAATGAACCATTCCAGTAAGTCCTGAAATAAAGGAAAATTAATTTCATATCTAATAATTTTCATCCTGAGAACACTAGCTACTCATTATTGATACTGCTTTATTTTTTAAGTGCTTCAAAGAATCTGTTCAAGAGTTCAATCAAGAATAAATCCAGGTATCAGAAACTGTCTAGAGTTTTTGACATTCACTTTACTTTCTTACTTGAAATCACAAACCTATTTGCCCAGCTCTACTCTCCTTTCATTTGTTTACATGATTCCTAAAAAGTAAATTCAATTTAAATAATCACAATCACATCTGTAAGTTGAAATAACCAATGTATTTGTACGTGAAGAGTTGAATTTATTTTGAACACTCAAGATTTTATATAAATATTATATATTTAGATGTTATATATGTATGTCTTCAATTTTCATTCAACCCTATGTTTTTTAAGTTTATCTTTTTATGTAAATTTAATTTTATTTATTTATTTATTATACAGCAGGTTCTAATTAGTTGTCTATTTTATACATATTATTGTATACATGTCAAACCCAATCTCCCAATTCACCCCACTACCACAACACCCCTGCCACATTCCCTGTTGGTGGCCATATGTTTGTTCTCTACATCTGTGTCTCTATTTCTGCCTTGAAAAGCAGTTCATCTGTTCCATTTTTCTAGATCCCACATATATGCATTAATATATGACATGTTTATAATATTATAAGATATTATGTTTTCTCTGACTTACTTCACTCTGTATGACAGTCTCTAGATTCTTCCATGTCCCTACAAATGACCCAGTTTTGTTCCTTTTTATGGTTGAGTAATATTCCGTTGTATATATGTACCACATCTTCTTTATCCATTCGTCTGTCGATGGGCATTTAGGTTGCTTCCAAGACGTGGCTATTGTAAATAGTGCTGCAATGAACATTGGGGTGCATGTGTCTTTTGGAATTATGGTTTTCTCTGGGTATGTGCCCAGTAGTGGGATTGCTGGGTCATATGGTAATTCTATTTTTAGTTTTTTAAGGAAACTCCATACTGTTCTCCATAGTGGCTATATCAATTTACATTCCCATCAACAGTGTAGGAGGGTTCGCTTTTCTCTACACCCTCTCCAGTATTTGTTGTTTGTATATTTTCTGATGATGCTCATTCTAACCGGTGTGAGGTGACACCTCATTGTAGTTTTGATTTGCATTTCTCTAATGATAAGTGATGTTGAGAAGCCTTTCATGTGCCTCTTGGCCATCTGTATATCTTCTCTGAAGAGATGTCTATTTAGGTTTCTGCCCATTTTTGGATTGGGTTGTTTGTTTTTTTGAGCTGCATGAGCTGTTTATATATTTTGGAGATTAATCCTTTGTTGCTTCATTTGCAAATATTTTCTTCCATTCTGAGGATTTTCTTTTCATCTTGTTTATGGTTTCCTTTGCTGTGCAAAAGCTTTTAACTTTCATTAGGTCCCATTTGTTTATTTTTGTTTTTATTTCCATTTCTCTAGCAGGTGGGTCAAAAAGGATCTTTCTGTGATTTATGTCAGAGTGTTCTGCCTATGTTTTCCTCTAAGAGTTTGATAGTGTCTGGCCTTACATTTAATCCATTTTGAGTTTATTTTTGTGTATGGTGTTAGGGAGTGTTCTAATTTCATTCTTTTCATGTAGCTGTCCAGTTTTCCCAGCACCATTTACTGAAGAGGATCTTTTCTCCATTGTATATCCTTTCCTCCTTTGTCATAGATTAGTTGACCACAGGTGTGTGGGTTTATCTCTGGGCTTTCTATCCTATTCCATTGATCTATATTTCTGTTTTGTGCCAGTACCATCTCTCTTGATTACTATAGCTTTGTAGTATAGTCTGAAGTCAGGGAGCCTGATTCCTCCAGCTCCGTTTTCCTTTCTCAACATTGCTTTGGCTATTCGGGGTCTTTTGTGTCTCCGTACAAATTTTAAGATTTTTTGTTCTAGTTCTGTTAAAAATGCCATTGGTAATTTGATAGGTATTACATTGAATCTGTAGATTGCTTTGGGTAGTATAGTCATTTTCACAATATTGATTCTTCCAATCCAAGAAGAGCTTGTTATCTCTCCACCTGTTTCTCTCATTGTTGATTTCCACATTAGTGTCTTATAGTTTTCTGAGTATAGGCATTTTACCTCCCTAGGTAGGGTTATTCCTAGGTATTTTATTTTTGTTGTTGCAATAGTAAATGGGATTGTTTCCTTAATTTCTCTTTTTGATCTTTCATTGTTAGTGTATAGGATTGCAAGAGATTTCTGTGCATTAATTTTGTATCCTGCAACTTTATCATATTCATTGATTAGCTGTAGTAGTTTTCTGGTGGCATCCTTAGGATTCTCTATGTATAGTATTATGTCATCTGCAAAGAGTGACAGTTTTACTTCTTCTTTTCCAATTTGTATTCATTTTTAGTTCTTTTTCGACACTGATTGCCATGGCTAGGACACCAAAACTATGTTGAATAATCGTGGCGAGAGTGGACATCCTTGTGTTGCTCCTGATCTTAGAGGAAATGCTTTCAGTTTTTCACCATTGAGAATGATGTTTACTGTGGGTTTGTCGTATATGTCCTTGATTATGTTGATGGAGGTTCCCTCTATGCCCACTTTCTGGAGAGTTTTTATCATAAATGGGTGTTGAATTTTGTCAAAAGATTTTCTGCATCTATTGAGATGATCATATGCTTCTTATCCTTCAATTTGTTAATATGGCGTATCACATTGATTGATTTCCATATACTGAATAATTCTTGCATCCCTGGGATAAATCCCACTTAATCATGTTGTACGATCCTTTTAATGTGCTGTTGGATTCTGTTTGCTAGTATTTTGTTGAGGATTTTTGCATCTATATTCATCAGTGATGCTGGTCTGTAATTTTCTTTTTTTGTAGTATCTCTGTCTTGTTTTGGTATCAGGGTGATGGTGGCCTCATAGAATGAGTTTGGGAGTGTTCCTCCCTCTGTTATATCTTGGAAAAGTTTGAGAATGATGGGTGTTAGCTCTTCTCTAAATGTTTGATAGAATTCACCTGTGAAGCCATCTGGTCCTGGACTTTTGTTTGTTGGAAGAGTTTTAATCACAGTTTTAATTTCATTACGTGTGATTGGTCCATTCATATTTTCTATTTCTACCTGGTTCAGTCTTGGAAGGTTATACCTTTCTAAGAATTTGTCCATTTCTTCCAGGTTGTCCATTTTATTGGCATAGAGTTGCTTATAGTATTCTCTTAGGATGTTTTGTATTTCTGTGGTGTCCCTTGTAACTTCTCCTTTTTCATTTGTAATTTTATTGTTTTGAGCCCTCTCCCTCTTTTTCTTGATGATTCTGGCTAAAGGTTTATCAATTTTGTTTATCTTCTCAAAGAAACAGCTTTTAGTTTTATTGACCTTTGCTATTGTTTTCTTTGTTTCTATTTCTTCTATCTCTGCTCTGATCTTTATGTTCTCTGTCCTTCTATTAACTTTTTTTTTCTTCCTCTAGTCTTTAGGTTTAAGGTTATATTGTTTGAGATTTTTCTTGCTTCTTGAGGTAGGGTTGTATTGCTATAAACTTCCGTCTTAGAACTGCTTTTGATGCATCCCATAGGTTTTGGATCGTCGTGTTTTCATTGTCATTTGTCTCTAGGTAATTTTTGATTTCCTCCTTGATTTCTTGAGTGATCTCTTGGTTATTTAGTAATGTATTGTTCAGCCTCCATGTGTTTTTTTATTACTTTTTTTCCCTGTAATTGATTTCTAATCTCATAGTGTTGTGCTCAGAAAAGATGCTTGATATGATTTCAATTTTCTTAAATTTACCGAGGCTTGATTTGTGAACCAAGATGTGATCTATCCTGGGGAATGTTCTGTGTGCACTAGAGAAGAAAGTGCAATCTGCTGTTTTCGGATGGAATGTCCTATAAATATCAATTAAATCTATCTGGTCTATTGTGTCATTTATTATCTTTTTAAAAATTTAATTTAATTTTTATTTTTGGCTGTGTTGGGTCTTCATTTCTGTGCAAAGGCTTTCTCTAGTTGCAGTGGGTGGGGGCCACTCTTCATTGCGGTGCGTGGGGCTCTCACTGTTGCGGCCTCTCTTGTTGCGGAGTACAAGCTCCAGACGCGCAGGCTCAGCAGTGTGGCTCACAGGCCTAGTTGCTCCGCAGCATGTGAGACCTTCCCAGACCAGGGCTCGAACCCGTGTCCCCTGTATTGGCAGGCAGATTCTCAACCACTGCAGCACCAGGGAAGCCCTACTGTGTTATTTAAAGCTTGTGTTTCTGTACGAATCTTCTGTCTGGATTATCTGTCCAGACAGATATTGGTGTAAGTGAGGTGTTGAAAGTCTCCCACTATTATTGTGTTACTGTCGATTTCCTATTTTATAGCTGTTAGCAGTTGCCTTATGTATTGAGGTGCTCTGATGTTGGCTGCATATATATTTATAATTGCTATATCTTCTTCTTGGATTGATCCCTTGATCATTTGTAGTGTCCTTCCTTGTCTCTTGTAACATTCTTTAAAGTCTATTTTATCTGATATGAGTATTGCTACTCCAGCTTTCTTTTCATTACCATTTGCATGGAATATCTTTTTCCATCCCCTCACCTTCAGTCTGTACGTGTCCCTGGGCCTGAAATGGGTCTCTTGTAGACAGCATATATACGGTTCTTGTTTTTGTATCCATTCAGCTAGCCTGTGTCTTTTGGTTGGAGCATTTAATCTATTCACATTTAAGGTAATTATTTATATGTATGTTCCTATTACCATTTCCTTAATTATTTTGGGTTTGTTTTTGTAGGTCCTTTTCATCTCTTGTGTAAGAGAAGTTCCTTAAGCATTTGTTGTAGAGCTGGTTTGGTGGCGCTGAATTCTCTTACCTGCTGTTTGTCTGTAAAACTTTTGATTTCTCTGTCGAATCTGAATGAGATCCTTGCCAGGTAGAGTTATCTTGGTTGTAGGTTCTTCCCTTTCATCACTTTAAATATGTCATGCCACTCCCTTCTCTCCTGTAGTTTCTGCTGAGAAATCAGCTGTTAACCTTATGGGAGTTCCCTTGTATGTTAATTGTCATTTTTCCCTTGTTGCTTTCAGTAATTTTTCTTTGTCTTTAATTATTGCCAATTTGATTACTATGTGTCTTGGCATGTTTCTCCTTGCCTTCATCCTGCCTGGGACTCTCTGCACTTCCTGGACTTGCGTGGCTATTTGCCTTCCCATGTTAGGGACATTTTTGACTATGATCTTTTCAAATATATTCTTGGGTCATTTCTCTCTCTCTTCTCCTTCTGGGACCCCTATAATGTGAATGTTGGTGCATTTAATGTTGTCCCAGAGGTCTCTTAGGGTGTCTTCATTTCTTTTCATTCTTTTTTTCTTTATTCTGTTCCATAGTAGTGAATTCCACCATTCTGTCTTCCACATTACTTATCTGTGCTTCTGCCTCAGTTATTCTGCTATTGATTCTTTCTAGTTTATTTTTCATTTCAGTTATTGTATTGTTCATCTTTGTTTGTTTGTTCTTTAATTCTTCTAGGTCTTTGTTAAACATTTCTTGCCTCTTCTCAATCTTTGCCTTCATTCTTTTTCTGAGGTCCTGGATCATCTTCACTATCATTATCTGAATTATTTTTCTGGAAGGTTGCCTATCTCCACTTCATTTTGTTGTTTTTCTGTGGTTTTATCTTGTTCCTTCACCTGATACATAGTCCTCTGCCTTTTCATTTTGTCTGTCTTTCTGTGAATGTGGTTTTTGTTCCACGGGCTGCAGAACTGTAGTTCTTCTTGCCTCTGCTGTCTGCCTTCTGGTGGATAAGGGTATCTAAGAGGCTTGTGCAAGCTTGCTGATGGGAGGGACTGGTGGTGGGTAGAGGTGGGTGCTGCTGTGGTGGGCAGAGCTCAGTAAAACTTTAATCTGCTTGTCTGAGGATGGGTGTGGCTGGGTTCCCCCCTGTTGGTTGTTTGGCCTGAGGTGACCCAGCACTGGAACCTATCTGGCTCTTTGGTGGGGCTAATGGAAGACTCTGGGAGAGCTGACACCAAGGGGTAATTCCCAGAACTTCTGCTTCCAGTGTCCTTGTCCCCATGGCGAGACACAGTCACCCCGTGCCTCTGCAGAAGACCCACCAACACTAGCAGGTAGGTCTGGTTCAGATTCCTATGGGGACACTGCTCCTTCCCCTGGGTCCTGATGCACACTCTACTTTGTGTGTTCCCTCCAAGAGTGGTCTCTGTTTTCCCCAGTCCTGTGAAAGTCCTGCAATCAAATCCCGCTAGTTTTCAAAGTCTGATTCTTTCCAAATTCCTCCTCCCATTGCTGGACCCCCATTGCAAAGCCTGATGTGGGGCTCCGAACCTTCACTTCAGTGGGTAGACTTCTGTGGTATATGTTTTCTCCAGTTTGTGAGTCACCCTCCCAGCAGTTATGGGATTTGATTTTATTGTGATTGCACCCTTCCTACCATCTCACTGTGGCTTCTCCTTTGTCTTTGGATGTGGAGTACCTTTTTTGGTGAGTTCCAGTGTTTCTCTGTCGATGATTTTTCAGCAGTTAGTTGTGATTTTGGTGCTCTCGCAAGAGCGAGTGAGTTCAGTCCTTCTCCTCTGCCATCTTGAACCAATCTCCCTCAACCCTGCTCATTATAGGATTTATTCTCTTTGAACTGGTGTGCCTCTAACATTTTGGGACACTGATGCAAGATTACATTTGGAGGTCCACATACCACAATTCAACACCTAAATGTTAAATGGAGCTGACTGTTGAAGTACTATGTTAAAACTCCTACTTTCATGAATACACCTTGAAACCATCCTGAACAGCCTGGGCCCCTGAGAGTTGTGTGCCATTTTCCCACCCCCAGATCTGTCCACCCTGGAAAACTGCCTACACACATATGTATAAACACCTCTACCACACACCCAAGATCTGTCCACACATTCTATCTTCTGCAAGTAGCTACCCCAGAGAAATCGAACCCAAGGGAGAGGTCTGACCATGCCCTCAAATGGGCTTGGGACCATTGTTTAGTAATTTTGGAGCATGAGCAGAAGAGAAGGCATGGTTTCCCTGTGGGTACATGGATTCCTGGCTCAGTGCAGAGAGTCCTCTCTTGTGTAGGTCTAAGGACTGCACTGCCTTTGCAGTTGAAGAATGCATCTTCCTCTTTGTTATCTATTTATTTCAATCTTTGATTCTTTTATTGTTCTGATCATTTCCTCCGAAACTTAGCTGGAAACAAGTGTTTCCTTAAGAATTTTACATAATGCTTATTCTGGGCTTTGTTTGCTTTGAACTTTATTTTATTTATTTATTTTTTTAACTATCATTAATTTATTTATTTATTTATTGAGGCACACAGCATCTTCACCGAGGCAGGCGGGATCCTCTCGTTGCAGCACACGGGCTTCTCTCCAGTTGTGGTATGCGGGTTTTCTCTCTCTAGTTGTGGTGCGCAGGCTCCAGAGCACGTGGGCTCTGTAGTTTTTGGCACATAGGCTCTCTCTTTGAGGCACACGAGCTCAGTAGCTGTGGCACATGGGCTTAGTTGCCCCATGGCATGTGGGGTTTTAGTTCCCCGACCAGGGATCAAACCTGCGTTCCCTGCATTGGAAGGTGGATTCTTTACCACTGGACCACCAGGGAGGTCCCTGAACATTCTTTTAGAATTGAGAACCTCTTCTGCATTCACCCCTTATTGTTGTCTCTCTTTCTGTTTTTATACATGATTTCCCTCCTACTATTACACACACAGATAGACATAACTACCATTTACTGTTTTCCAGAATAGTTGATGCATATTGGATTAATATTCAAGCATCTTGCTTCTAATCCTCAACATAACATTCACGAGCCACATCATCTCAGAATCTCTAGCTACATTTATTGTTTTGTATTTAAAAAATGATGATTGCCATCCTATCTTCACAAGATTGTTTTACGGAGAAAATAAGAGAATATATGAGAAAGTAATATTTGAAAACCATGAAATGTCATGGAAATGATTAGAATTACTGTGGCCACCATTATAAACTTGGCTTAATAATTAAGGAGTATTGTTCTCCAAAACCTACTCCCTACTCACCTACTTCTGAAGTATAATTTGGCTTTTTTTTTTTTTTTTTTTTGTAACATTGGTCTGTGCTTATTCTTAGAATTCATGGATATTATTTATTATTATCAACAGAAATACTGAGCTAAAAGTAAGCTCTGTCTTTATTGGCCCATTTATCAATATGCAATATAAATTTAAATAAGCCAAATGTGCACATAACAAAAAGTCACATATAAAGGAACAAAAGAGGACAGAAATATTACCATTAGTCACCTAGGATTTTACTCTGTTTTCTCCTGTGCTACATGTATTATTTATACTAAACAATCTATGTGTTTAAGTTAGTTTTATTATTCATATGTGTAGTTAACAATCCTGAAATTAAGTATAAGTTCCCTGAGAAAGGTTTTTTCTTTAATATGCTCTTACCTCTTTAATACGCTACAACATGGAATTTAGATTCTCTTAACCCTGACTAAAAACATCTGTAACTGAAGATGAAAACTTACACAGGAAAATTTCCCTTCCAAAAGTTTGGCAAAAATTTTCTAGATGTTCATCCAAGATGTTGCTGGTTGTGAATTTAGCAGTAGTCCCTCACTCTTCCTATGCCTGAACAGACCAGTGAAGTTTGTCCAGGAAAGTTTTCTTAGATATTTCTTATACTGGGTGACCTACATTTATGAATGAGGAGCCCCAGCTGTATCATGTCTATGGCTACAGGCTAAAATATCTTTATCTTCTCATTTCATTCACAAGCCTCCTGTCCTTACCAGTCGCAAACCATGCTATCTCAGGCACAGAGTTAATTTGATGTTCTTAACTGACCCTGATATAATAAACATTAAGGAAATTAATAATGCTCACTGTTTACATAATCACTTTATCCAGGAAAAGGTGTCAAGTTTGCTATGGTGCATTACCATCTGGGACTAATGGGACTATTTTGCTAAAATACTATACACACTGTCCCCTCTACATCACAAAGCTACCAGAAAAGTTTACAACACTTTACTAAAAAGTGTCTAGAATAAGAGTTAATTTAATATGCTAAAGTGAAGATAGAAAGGCAAAATTTGATGAGACCTAATTTTAAATCACTATCAACTTTTTCAGTCAGTACTAACAACGTTAGAATGAACAAACTGATTATAAAGTGCTTGAAATCTAGAGTATTTGAAATCTTAGCTCAAACATTTACACAAAAGATTTTTATGTGGATCCAAATAAACTTGTGTTGAAGTGGCTATAAAGAATTTAATTAATTATGAATAACTCAAAATATGATAGCAGTGTTTTCTATTTACCTTTTCCCCATATGGTTTTTGTTGTCCATTATATGCGTGCAAAGGAGGCAGAACAAATGGGAAGAAGCCTGAGGTGCAATGGAGGGAAAGCCTCTCTGTCTTCTGTCCCCCAAATTCTGTAAATCACTCTTTCTAGTTGCCTGATTAAGCTGTGGACTTTTCTCATAAGTAAATATGGACCCACTGGCTATAAGATGGGTCATTCTTAGAGCTGACAGAGGCTGGAGTTATTTTGTGTAAAGCATTTCACCAAGCACATCCCTAAGAAAATACTCAGGTCAAGCGTTCCTGTTTGCCCACTTTTACCTCTAAAGGAAAATGTACTCTTTATATGTCTTTTTAATTTGTCCCAATTCTAAGGCATAGCAGAATTTGCAGAATTCCTACCTTTCACAAACACTGAGCTGGATATTCGATCCCTGGAAGATGTGAGTGTTCATGTAGGGTTGGGTGCAGAGGCGAGTACAGTGTTCATTTGATGGGAAGGAGCTATAAAGGGTAAAAGTTAAGATTTTGATTTAATCATGTTAAACATCCAAACTTGATATTTTCAGTTACACAGTGTATTTTTGCCTGAATAATCTCAACTTGGCTGTGTGTCTTATAAACGTGATAGTATCAACTAAAAAATATGAAATTTTAATAGAATATGCTTCATCTAGGCTTAACAAATTAGCACCTTTCAGGTAACAGGCTTACCCTTATAACAACAGTTTTAAGGTGCCTGAGATAATATCTAAATTGTTCTGAATTGTTTAAGGTGGTTTTATATGTGGCTCCCAAATGAAGATACCTCATACTTTCACTTACACACTGACACACACACACACACACACACACACACACACAAACAATTCAACAGCATTGATGAGAAATCATGTCTATCATCCATACATTAGCCATTGAAAATTAATTGTACCTTTTAAATATATATTGTCAAACTAGATTGGCATCCATATGAATGCTTAGATCATTGGTCTTATGAGAAGCACATTCCTCTGGTGAATGGGTTAAACTGCCGCTGTCAGATTGAATATAATTAGCCTTGCTGATATGCAAAGAATTGCTCTGTCAGGAAATGTCACTGTCATTGAGTGCTGTTCCTTGTCTGCATTCAATTCTCTGGCTCAGAAAATTTTAATAACAGGTTGGAATTCACATGTAAAATTTTAACCAATTTTCATAAAAATACCTTATTTCATTTTCATTTTGCTCTCACATAATATTTGGTTGTCATAAAATAGGATAATAAACACATCTTATTTCCTTAAATTTCATTGCCTTTTGTCCTTTGAAGATAGACACCTATAGTTCATTTTTTCCCTTAGTACTTTTCAAATTTTTAATGGGAGTTTAAATTTCATTGAAAGTGACAAAAGAAGAGAAGGGGCAGTGAGATGCAGGAAGTTGAAGAAACAGAGAACAGGAAAGTTACCTCCCCTGTGTCTTCAAGGAGAGGAGACTTCTTTAATCTTAGGTGCCCCAGGAACATGAAACTAGTGCTCAAATTTCAAAAACCACCTTTAATCAACAAAAATTTCAGTTTAAAGATGGTCATTAATCAGGGCCCAGTGCAGTCAAGAGAGTCAGATGCTTTCATTACATAATATACTTGACTATAAATCTAAAATCTGTCTTCAGTCTTTTAAAAAATCCTTTGTAGGAAACTCAAAGTATTGAGGGCAGAGGTGTTGTTTTAATCTCTTCTTTAAGTTGCAGTGTATAATTTTAGCATAAGACAGAAGCTGTGGGATTTTAAAAATTAGTTGCATAGTGTCAAAAAAGAGGACTCAAAATTAAGGATTTCTAGCAAGCAACAGTGTAAGAATAAGGAATCTTTTATGAAGACACTTAGTCAAGGGGGACTGAAAAGCAAATTTGACTGAGGAAAAATAAATGGTTGAAACTGAAATTGAAATTGTGAAATACTGATGATTATAAACAGAAGGGGATGGTTCCTGATATTCGGTTATTCTAGAAAGAATCAATAAGGAAGATGGGTGGGATATGTTTGTGGTCTCAAATATTTATAAAGTAACACACAGAGAATGGATAATAAAAAATGAAATTTTAACACAAGAAGAGAACACTTTTTCCCACTTTTATTGTATCAAGAGCCTGCAACGTAAGAGGAAAACATAGTCCGTAGGATATAAAGGAAGCAGCACATTTGAGAAGGCTCTACTATAGCCTACAGAAATAGATTTGTAAAGACATATGCTTTGGCCTTAAAATGCATTTAAACATGATTTCCATGGGGGACAAAGAAGCATGCTAGGTTTGATAATCAGAGAGCGACCAAGGTTAGAAGATGAAGAAGATGAGAAGTGAATGCACTGATATGAGAAAAACTGAAGAATAACTAAAATTCAATAGCAGAATTTTAATTTTCAAGAGAAGCATTGCAAACACATTATATACTGCAGAAATTTCAATGATTGATGTAGAAAACAACAATGGAAAGCAAATTTTGAATGCAAATATAAAATACATTTAAATTATGAGAAATAATTATAATTTAAAGTGGATTAGTAAGTCTGAAGAATAGTTAGGAACAAACTGAGAAATGGTAAAATAGCTAGCTAACACTGAATGTCTACCACGTACCAGGCATTCTTCTAATTAACTCATTTGAATCTCACATAAACCTATTAATTGTTATACTACTACATCCACTTTATAAATGAGGAAACCGAGGGACAGAGAGGGTATGTAACATGCCCAAAGTCACAGAGTAAGTAAGTGGAAGAGCAAGCCTTCCAACGTATTCTGGCTCCAGAGCCCTTTATGTATAACCATATGTTATGCCTCACACAAAGGTGAAAGAAAAATTATTAAACTATTAAACTTACCTACTCTCAAAAAGGACCACAGTATCTGACAAAAAGGATTTTTCAGGTATTGTGTAAAATATATGATGATATTAGCAAATATTTCTTGAAGAATAATTAGAATTTTATAGGATACAAAGATTTACATGCATCAGAAAAAAAAAAAATTAAAACAAAGTATGTCACCTAAGTGAAACAAAGTTCAGGTTGATTTCACACTTTCCAGAACATTAAACTCTGGAAAACAAGGACATAATATACAAACTTTTAAAGCACTAAGGTTGTCACCAATTTTTATAATATCTAGAGAAATTACCACTTGTATGTGAATTTGGCAGAAAAACAATTACAAATAAACAACATCTTAGTGAATTTTGTAATTATAAATCTTTCCGTGAAAAGAAAAAAAAGTAACAATTCAATTTTTTAAAAAGCCTAATAATTAAAGATTAGGATTAGAAATCATTATAAATACTGTAACATATACCAGTATGTGACTAAAAAATATAAGTATTAAAATTAATTCTTGACCTTGTTCAATGTCAACTACTCCCCTACACACAACACACACACACACACACACACACACACACACACACACACACATGAATCCCTCCTTTCTTTTCTTTTGAAAAAGCTTTTTTCTTTCAGCTGAATTTCCTCAAAGCATACTTATGACTACATTCACCTTGCTTCCTCCCAAAGAAAGCCAAAATTTAAAAAGACGAACTGTTTTTTCCCTAGAGATTCTTGTGCTACATGCTAAAAAATGCAGAAACAAAATCTAGAGATTGAAAAAAGAAAGCTGCTGAGAAATTTAATGAACCTCATTTATAAATATAAATGAAAATACCTAAATAAATTATTAAATAAAAAGTATTACTTAAATACTTAAGTATATTACTTAAAGAAGTAATATACTTAAGTATATAATATATACTTATATATACTTATATATAATATATATACTTATATTACTTAAAGAAGTAATACAGGGTTACAAAGTAAGCTGTATTCCAAGAACAGAAGATTGCTTAATATTAGGAAATATATTCATATAAAGCATCTCATCAATAAGTTAAATAAATTATGAGACATACTGAAATTGCATTTGATAAATTCAACATACATTCCTTAAATCTCAGTAAATCAGTAAGTAAACAAACTTTCTTCACATGATAAAGAATTTCAATCTCAAATCACAAGCCAAAGTCATATTAAGTAGTAATGTTCCCATTTATAGCAGGAGTAAGACAAGAGTAACCATTCTTACTCGGATTCTTTCTTTTTTTTCTAGGATTTATTCTCAGACAATTAAATAGATCAAGAATTTCTTGGTTTACATATTTGTTTGTTTGTTTGGCAGCAGAACACCCACCTTCTTTCCACCTCAAGGGAGAATCACCTATGGCCTATGAGACAAATGGTGCTCGGGACAAAGATTTAGAGGCAATTTAGAAAGCAAAAGATACCGAGGAAAAAAGAAGAGTGTGAGTACAGGAATGTCAGAATGAGACTGCAAATCTACATTTGGTAGCTTCGATTACAATTTTAAGAAGAGACATTTAATGGTAATTTGTGTGTGTGTATGTGTGTCTCTGTATGTGCATATAACAGATAGTGCAATATATAATTCATATCTTCTACTAAGGCTTCTCTATGAAATATTGGACACCAATATGGTAGAGTAAAATTTCTTTTGAATGGGATAGGGGTGCATCTAAGTGTTGAGTACTGCTTCAAATATAGCATAAAGCAAAAGAAAGGCTGCCCACAAAGACAGTTAATACTATGATTCAGTGTTGTATAAAAGATAAAAATATCATTAATTATTTCCAGATTATCACTACATACTCATAAACCCCAAGAGAATCAACTTAAAATCTATTATAATAATACAGTTCAGTGAGGTGGTTGTTTATGAAAACTATAAAAAATAATATCTGTTTATGAAAACTATAAAAACTATAAAAATTAATATCTTTCTTATGTTATAAGGGTAACTACATACAATAACTATAAAAAATGATATCTTTCTTATGTTATATAAAAGATACAAATATCATTAATTATTTCCAGATAATCACAGCCTACTCAGAAAACACAGGAGAATCAACTGAAAAATAAATTATAATAATAGAATTCAGTGAGGTGGCTGTTTATAAAAACTATAAAAAATGATATCTTTCTTATGTTATGAGGATAATCACATATGATAACTATAAAAAATGATGTCTTTCTTATAAGGATAGCCACATATGATTAAAAAGCCTGATTCACAACAGCAGCAAACATTATCAAGTATCTATATCAAATAGGACATAAGTTAATCAAAAATGCAAAAGACTATGACAACCATTAAAAAATTTTATTGAGAGAAAAGACTTGAATAAAAAGAGAAACACAATATACCTAGATAAAAATAGTTGAAATTGTCATTAATTCCAATTTCAAAATTTAAAAAAATGAAAGAACTTGCATATCCAGATATTAAAACAACAATAATAAAATTAGGCTGGTATAGTCTAGAACACCCCAAAATAATACTGAAGTACTTATAAATAGTACATATAAACAGTATCTAATATAACATTTCAAATTGTGGAGATGGGGTTCTGGCTTCCAGTAACAGCAGATTGAAATGGTTGTACGAACCCTCCAAAGGATAATAATTATAAAAACTGAATAAAATAAGTTAAAAACTATTGTAGGAAATGGACAGTGACTAAATGCAAGCAGAAATGAGAGATTTATCCTTGAAAGACTGCAACTATAATGGTATGAAATGTGAGTTTCTGAATGTTTGCATTACGACATTCCTCAACTCCCTACATCTCTTGTGGTATAAACCTGAAGACACATCAGCTCAAGGTAGCTGACTAGAGTCTAAAGCTGGCAGAGCAGCTAGAAACTTAGGGAAGAAATCCCAGAAGAAAAGACGTATAGAAGAGGTGAGAAACAAAATGTGAATATATACTCTATCCAAATCCCTGGCTGTCCATCAAATAACACATGGGTGACAACAAGGGGCACAGAAATAAAAACAAAGAGGATGAGAGAGAAATCTACCCTTAAGGCAGAGCTTTACCAGGTCAGATTTGAGAGTTAATAGGTCTTTTGATTTGAGTGCATTCTCTGATCTATGCTCAGCTTGAGAAGCAGAGCTGATGTCTTACTCAGAGACTGAAGCTTAAAAACTTAGTCAAAGCTCAGGGCTGGCAAAGCACCTAAAGTTTATGAAAGAAGCAACAGAAGCAAAATCACAAAGAGGGTGTCTCCAAATCTGCATATAAACTCGGTCCACATCCTTTGCTGAACAATAAACTATACAGGTTCAGAAGACACTTTCAGGGTGCCAAAAGGGTGTCAGACAACAGCTTGACACTGAAACAACTGAGCAGGGATATCAGTTTCTGCTCCCCATGGGAGACAAATGTACAGTTTAACTTTAGGCGAATTAATTACCTATGAAGAGAAATAAAACCAACAACCCTCAGAATGATAACAGTACAATTCATTACCTAAAATGATCAGTTTTCAACCAAAAATAATCAAAGGAAGAGTAGAGTGTTACCTTTATTCTGAAAAAAAGAAAACAAATAAAAAGTGATTCCAACTGAGCTCAAATGTTGAATATGCCAAACAAAAAATTCAAAGCAGCTGGAAAAATATATTTAAAGAATTAAAGGAAAATATGGTCTCAATGAGTAAACAGACAAGAAATAACAACCCAGAATTACAAACTATAAAAATGATTTAAAATTAAAGAGGAAAAAAATCACTAGAATAACTCCACAGAAGATTAGATATGGCAAAAATGTCACCAAAGTTGATAATATATTAATAAAACCTGTCAAATCTAACAACAGAGAAAAGGATGATTTAATAAACTGAACAAAACCTTAGAAATTTGGCTCAATGTCAACTGGGACATATATATGTTAACTGGAGTCCCAGAAGAAGAAGAAAAACTCACAAAAAGGTAGAAGAATCATTTGGAGAAATAATGGCCTCAGGCTTCCCCCCATTTGGTTAAAAACACACACACATTAACTTACAGATCAAGGAATTTCAATGAAGTTCAAGCAGGAGAAAAAAAAAAAAAAAGCAAATCATACCACAGGTACAATGTTGCTGTTGAAGGAAGGGGATGGAGGATGATGAAAATACGAATGGTGAAAGCAAAAAGAAAAAAATGGTACATTATATACAAGGGAAAAAATGTTGTTTAATTGTTGACTTCTCATCAGGAATAATGGAGGCCAGAATACATTAAAATAACATATCCAAAATGTTAAGACAAAAACAAAAAACTATCAACTAAAATATCAACTAAAATTTTTATATGCAGCAAAAGTTTACTTCAGATACAAAGGTAAAATAAGGAACATTTCAAACAAAAAAAAAATCTAAAAGAACTCATGACCAGCAGAAATGCAATAGAAGAAAAGCTAAAGAAAGACTTAAGCTTCAGACAAAATAGACTTCAGGACAATAATGATTAACAGGGACAAAAAGGGTAATATTATACAGATGAAAGATCAGTTATTCAGACAGATATGATGATATAACTGTTTATGTAATTTATAAGAGAGTCTCAAAATAAAGGAAGCAAAAAATTGAAAGAACTAAAGTGAGAAAATGACAAACCCACAATTATGGTTGAAAATTTTAAAAACAACTTTATTGGTAGTTGATAGAAAAATGAGACAAAAAGTCAGTAAGAATATAAAAGATTTGGGCAACATCATCAAACGCCTAACATAACTGACATTTCTAGAACACTGTACCCAACAATAGTAGAGTGGTGATAAGGTAACAAATTATAGGAGAATAATGAAAAAAAATCCCTACATAAAGAATTCTAGCTTTCTTATCTATAATATAGGAAAAATAATAATCCCTTTTTAAAATTTAAAGTTAATCAAATGAGTCTATCTATGTAAAGTATTTAGAATAATATCTGCTACATAGTAACTATCCAAAGTAATTTAGCTATTATTATACTCTAGCTGTTTTAAAGAGTTAAGATTAAAATATAGTAATATAAAATTTTTACTATTTTATTATAGTAGAGTTAGAAGAAAATTTACATAAATATCTGGTTTAGGGTAGAATTTTTTTTTTCTTGAAGTACAGTTGATTTACAATATTATATTAGTTTCATGTATACAATATAGTATTTAATATATTTACAGATTATACTCCATTTAAATTATTAAAAAATAATAACTATATTTCCCTGTGCTGTTAAATATATCCTTGTTACTTATTTATTTTATACACAGTAGTTTGTAACTCTTAATCCCCTACTCCTATCCTGCCCCACCCCTATCCCCTCTTCCTACCAGTAACCACTAGATTTAGGGTGGAAATTTTTTTCTATGCATTACAGTAAAAGAGGTTAACAAATAAAAAAGATGGATAGCTTTAAATTTAAAAATATAATTGTACACTTGCAAATGTCACTTATCACTCAAACTGGAAAAGATAAAAAGTAAATAAGTTTATTTTTGGTTAAGTAAGGAAATGGGAAGCCTTGTCCCCTATAACAGTATAAAATGAAAACATTTCTGAGTTTGGGGGCAACAATTTTAGCAATGTATATCAAAGGGCTTTAAATTTTCCATTAATTTCAACTCACTTATTTCTCTCCTAAGAATTAGAAAAAATAATCATAGCCATAACAAAAGATTTATGTATGAGATAATTTTTATCTCAGTGTTATGTATATAGCAGTAGAAGACTTAAGGTAAAAACTTTAAATATCTAACCACAGGGATTTAGCCACATAAACTATGGTCATCCGCCCATGTGATGGAACTAGAATACTGTACATGTATGTGTGTTCATGTCTGTGTTTAGGAGGTTTATTTAATTGCATGATATAAATTATTGATATGCTAATTGGGACTTAAAAGACTAAAGATGTGCCTGTTGCACTCTTCCTAAAGTCACCAACAAAACTAAAGCACAAGAAATTGAAAACATTCCAGTGCACATTAAATCTGAATAGAATGTATCAGAAGAGAAAGCAGACAGAGGAATGGTAAATCGCTTGAAAATAGAGAAAGGTCAAACTTAAGAGTTTGCAGGGGGGTTACCATCAAGAAGCAAGTAAATTGGCCCTGGACCCCAGAAATGTTGGGGAAAACTGATCACATGGAAGATGGGGGTGAAGCATGACAGAATCAAATAGATTGTTTAAAAGTGTGCATCAGAATTTTCCAAGTATTCATCACCCTGCAGACAGCACCATTCCACATACCAAGAAGAAATTTTGAGGTGTATTCTTCAGATAGGTTATGCATCTGGGGTATCCAGGCAGAATGGATCAAAAAAGGATGAGGTTGGATTCGAAAAAAATAGGGATTAAATTAAAGCTTGCATACTGAATAGTAAAACTTCCTAGCCCCATTTTTCTTTATGGCCCAGCTCTAGGATATCAACTGGCAGGCAGGAATTGAAATGTCCTTTTCTACAGAAACTGAATTAACCAGCAGACCCATATTTACTGCAATTTGGAAATCTCCAGTGAAAAATCCAGCTGTCCAACATACTGCCCTTCAGTCAAGTCCAAGGATTTTTCCTGCAGACACAGTTTCTGGTCAGTTTTTGCTTGCAGAATAGAAGAAAGCATTTGAATACAAAGTAGTTCATGACCAAAGAGAGATAACAGATGATAATGCATTCACTGAACAAGAACTGTATGCTATTAAAAAAAAGAACAATCAGAGAACAAGAAAGAGCATTTGGAAACTAAAAGTATGACAGTTGACAGAGTATTCAGACAAGAGCTGAAGGATAAGATTGAGAAAATTTCTCTGGATGAGAAAAGAAGAAGACAAAGAATTAGACAACAGAAGATAAATTTTAAAAAATAATAAAATAAAATAGAAAATCAACACAAGAGGCCCAACTGCTGACTAACAGGATTTCCAAAAAGAACATTATATATACATACATAATAATATATGTACATATGTATATTATATATACATAACATATGTAAATATAATATAGTATATGTAAATATAAAATCCTTAACTGAAAAATATGGATTTCTAGACTTCAGTGGCTGGTTGCCCAGCTAATGAATAAATATGAAGATATAAATAAAGTATATCTTTATGAGATTTTTAGATCACCAAGGATAAAGAAAATATCCTAAAAGCTTTCAAGTAGGAAACAAAACTCTAGAAGAAAAATGGCAAAGAATTGATCAGATATACTGAAAGTTCAAAGGTAATGGAACAATCTTTTCAAAATTCTCAAGGAAATGAATTTTCAACCTAGAATTCTACACCCAAATTCATTTCAAAGTAAAACTAGTTTTAAAATTTGAGAAGTTTACCTCCTATGCATGCTTTCTTATAAATCTTCTGGATAATATATAGGGGCATTAGCAGAAAGAATACTTCTACCATATAACAAATATACTGCTTGTACTTTGTACCATGTAAATCTATTATTATTGTTTTAATTCAAAACAATTTAAAAGGGCTTTCCTGGTGGCACAGTGGTTGAGAGTCTGCCTGCCAATGCAGGGGACATGGGTTCATGCCCCAGTCCGGGAAGATCCCGCATGCCGCGGAGCGGCTGGGCCAGTGAGCCATGGCCGCTGAGCTTGCGCGTCCAGAGCCTGTGCTCTGCAACGGGAGAGGCCACGACAGTGAGAGGCCCGCATACCACAAAAAACAAACAAACAAACAAAAAAACAATCTAAAAAGAAATTGTAGTATAGGCACATTACTTATAAATATAAAATAAATACTTGAGAGAACAGCAAAAAATGGAAACAGGATATTTCTGGGGATGGAGGCATTCGAGAGGGCAGTGATCTGGGGATCTTTGTCATAAGACACACATTACTGACTTTTTGTACTATATTATTATATACCGTATCACTTTGTTATAAAAAATTCAAAGGTGACAACCCTCCAATACAACAGCAATATTTTTTAAATGTTAGATGAATAAAGCAAGTTTTAAAAAACATGAAAGGATTTCAACTTTGTAAAATTATATTTATATAAATGAGAAAAAAGACTGGATTAAGTTATTATGCAGGTGATTTTTGTTTTAATTTTAATCTTTTCCCAATTTGTACAATAAAATTATCTTATGAACTAAATAATAAAAATAAATAAAATAAAACATAATTACCTGGACTTGATTGTAAATTTATCTATCATTCATAAAATGGATTCTATGAAAAGATGTATTTTGAATTCTAAATAACCAGCTTACAAATAAGCCTTTGTAACACTAACTCATTTACAAGTTGGGGACTCCCTATACCTATATGGCCTATCAACTGAGGATGTGGCCTTCCTTGCTAGGAAAGCAATATAACTGGAACCAGTTATGTCAACAAATGGAGATGCTCCATATTCACTAGCTAGACAACTTAGGGAACTAAGGAATTTACTGTATGCATTATCAGTGAAAAGTAACACTCTGACCTGCCATTACATGACTTCTCTCTGAGCAGCAAATTCCTATGTTTCTAATGTGTTAAAACCAGACTAATGGATATGATTTTTAAAGAAGTAATGCCACTTTAAAGATTGTGGTCTGATTTATGGCGTTTTATTCCAAGCTCCGTAATAGAAAACACTGGCACAGTATTCAATATTACATCTCCCCTGACAGACATCTTTGGGAGTTGAATCCTAACATATATATATGCCATTTTTGTATGATAAAAGAGATCTTAGGCCCAATTTGTACCTGGAGCTTCTCTTATCTAATAAACAGGGAGCAAAATATACACTCTCATTGTCACTGTGCTTTTCAGACAACATAATTTCCTCTTTACCTGGTAAAGTATTTTTAATGGCTATGACAGATTTTTTAATTTTGAGAGGATATATGTACTTCAGGACACTCCCTAGCCCCTCTTGGATCATAGGCACAGTAATTCTCTCTTTACAAATCTCTTGACAGAGGAGAATATGTACATGTATGAATATATACAAGCTTTTCCACTAGGCATGGGCAGTAGAAGGCATAGTATAACAAAGACACTCTCCAAAAAGTAAGAAATAGCAGGTAGACGAATATTAAAAATAAAGTCATATGCTGATGCAATTTGAGCAAAAGTTGAGGCGATCACATACTAATGGAAATGTAGCTAATATTAAAAATGACCTATTTTTTCCTCCAGGAAAAAATGGTGAAGACATGATAGGTGAAGGGCATTATTAATAGTGTGGTTGCCAGATAGGAATGGGTGGATAGGGAGAAAAAAATAATCAGTGCACGTTGATGAGGAAAGGAAAAGTAACGTTCCAAAATCATTCTGTGTCCAGAAAGTAAAGCGTACCATTTGTTGTACAAATCTCCCCAACTAGTAGGGTAGAAATGTATATATGTATTAGGTAACAAAACTGAGATGTTTCAAACCCACTAAGTACCTTTCTGATGAATAAATACTTTTAAAAATTCGTACATATACAAACCACATTTTCACTCACAATCGTGCAACATCTGTATTTCATTAAAAGAATACTTAAAGGAAGCTCTCCATTTTTTCCTTTGATAAAATTGTAATTATCTTGAACTTCTTTCCAACCTCAAAGGCCTCTTAAATCAAGTGTCCAGAAGATCAATCTTTATAAAGTTTACCTTGGAAAATCTTATTCAATGGGACAGCCACTTTGCAATGTGCAATTACAATGCAAAGCATAATACATTTTTTATTGTGATATAATTGACACATAACATTTTATTAATTTCATGTGGACAACAATGATTCAGTATCTGTATATACTGTGAAACGATCATCAAAAAAATCTAGTTAACACCGATTACCACACATAGTTACAAATTTTTTTTTCTTGTGATAAGAACTTATAAGATTTACTCTCTTAGCAACTTTCAAATATACAATACAGTATTGTTAACTATTGTCACCATGCTGTACATTACATCCCCATGACTTATTTATTTTATAGCTGGAAGTTTGTACTTTTTAACCTCCTTCACCCATTTCACCCATCCCCTATCCACCACCCCTCCAGCCTCTGACAACCGCCAATGTCTTCTCTGTATTCCTGAGCTTCGTTTTTGTTTGTTTCTTTGTTTTAGATTCCACATATAGGTAAGATTATATGGTATTTGTCTTTTTCTGACTTATTTCACTTATCAATATGCCCTTAAGGTCCATCAGTGTTGTAAATCTTGTAATGGCAAGATTTACTTCTTATTGGCTGAATAATATTATTTATATATATATGTATATATATGTGTATATATATATATATATATATATACAATTATTTATATTATATATATATATCACATTTTTGTTATCCATTCATCCATCAATTGACACTTAGGTGCTTCCATTTCTTGGTTATTGTAAATAATGCTGCGATAAATATGGTAGTGCATGTATCAATATCTTTCCTAGTTAGTGTTTTTGTTTTCTTCAGATAAATACCCAGAAGTGGAATTGCTTGATCACATAGTAGTTCTACTTTTAGTTTTTTGTGAAACCTCTATGATGTTTTCCATAGTGGCTTCACCAATTTACCAACAGTGCACAGGGTTCCCTTTTCTCCACATCCTCACCAACACCTTTTATTTCTTGTCTTTTTGGTAACAGCTATTTGATTTGCATTTCCCTGATGATAGTGACGTTGAGCATCTTGTTGTGTACCTGTTAGCCATCTGTATGTCTTCTTTGGAAAAATGTCTATATCTGCTATTTTTTTAAATTAGATTGTTCTTTTTTTTTACAAAGCATAATATTTTTGTTCAATAAGATCAATCATCATTCCACCCAAGGAAGGAACATATCACAGTATCTATATTTGTGTTAGTTGCAATTAGTACATTAATTGATTGTACAATGACTATAACTGGGTCAACATCCTAACACCATTTTAAGTTGCCATTTTGTCCATATAACAATAGCTAACATCATTATGTGTTAAAGATGCAAAGCCCTGGGATGATTTGATAAACTGATTTTGTAATTCCAGAAGAGGTCACTCAGTAGCGTTTTACCACTTATGTTTTTTCTCTAGGTTGACAAAACATTTAACTTGAATTTAATTAAGGTTATAGCAATAAGAAAGCTAAGCCACAAGAAAGCGATAAAACAAATTCAGAAGGTGGAGCATTCTATATAACAAATGACATGATCTTTTCAGCAAGTCAATATGCTAGTGCAAAAAAGGTTATTGAAAATTAAAAGAAACGAGACAAATACATGAAAATTATGATCTTGGATTGGATTAGTTCACACTGATCATTCAAAGAATGTATTTGTGACAACTGCAGATGAATATGATTATTAATATTATTTTTATAGCTAAACTCAACACATTATTCAGATTTTCTCAGTTTATTCCTAATGTTCTTATTCTGCTCTAGGATGCTACATTACATTCAGTCATCATGTCCCCTCTTAGCTTCCTCTGGATGTTGACAATTTCTCAGACTTCCCTTGTTTCTGATGACCATGACAGTTCTGAGGAACACTGGTCAGGTATTCTGTGGAATATCCCTTGATTCAAGTTCGTCTGATACTCTTCTTGTGCTTAGACTGGGGTTAAAAGTTTGGGGAGGAAGTTCACAGAGGTAAGTGCCATTTGCATCACATGATATCAAGGAGAACTTCCTATTCCATGAGTTATCACTGATGATGTTAACCTTAATCATTTAGCTGGCAGTATTTGTCAGTTTTCTCTATTGCAAAGTTACTCTTTTTTCATCTTTTCCATACCATGCTTTTTAGAGGAAGGTGCTATGTGCAGCCTGCACTTAAGAGGTGGTATGGCATTACGTTCCCTATCCTTAATGGTAGAATATGTACATAAATTATATGATTTTCCTTTGTACAGAGATTTTTCTATTCATCCCCACTTATTATTTACTCTATCATTTATTTATATCAGTTTGGATACCTGGGTATTTATTATATACTTTGGATTATATTTCAATACCACATTGTTTACTGTGGTGCTCAAACTGTTGTGGCTTCATCCACTGGGAACTCTTTCAGTTGGTTCTTATACCCCTTTGACATATACTCATCATTGTGTTTTTTGAGCACTACCTTACTTTCTGGCACTGTAAAATGATCCAGATTTATCTGTTAATTTCATAAACATTTTTTAGGGAGTGGTATCAACATTAACTTAGAATATATGCCTTTCATGCACTGCTTTAAGATTCTCTAAATTCAGGGAGTGGTAAGAGTTTTGTTGTCTAATGTATTCTAATCAAATACAGTACTTATCTGTTAGATATTTGACAAGTGTGGTAATGGAATGCTTACTAAGTAGAAGTCTACAATTGACATGATTCAGGTGCATCCAAGTATATTATGTGGGGAATAAATTTTCTTATGTGAATAAGCCACTGTGTGCTCACAAAGCAAATCAGCAAAGAAACACAATATTTGGAGGTGGTTTTGTCCTTAAGACATTAATGATGTTACTCCATCCTAGCAAACTGAACCTCAGCTGTGAGGGAAGAGAAGAATCTACCAGCACTTGAGGGAGTGCTTGAGGGGCAAGGGTGAAGCTTGCAGTCAAGGACACGGCTATTAATCAGGTTTGTTTTAACCCCACATCATGTGTACAAGGGCAACCGAAGAAGACCATTAGCTGAGCTGTCACAAACTATCACAAAAAAACAAAAAGTTAAAATCTTTAAAATTATGAATTAGGTTCTTCCCACACACCATCAAATCAAAAGTATTAATGATTTCCCTGGTCCCTACCACTGAATGATGCATTGGTTGATTTTATTTATACCGCAATAACTGAATTTTTCAGAGGCTGTGTGACATCATAGCTTTCATGAGCTGGCTTGCCTAAAAACAATTCACTGATTAAAACATTTACTGAATAGACCATTCAGACATCTAGCATTTAATGCCTCATGGGTTGAGTTACAGTTTTATTTAATCCTTTAAATAAGGGCTTGATTAGAGTCTGATCTGAAGTTAAATCCCATTAGTTATTAACCCACTCTTTAACCTCTTTGAACCTCACTTTTTTTTTTAGTAAACTGCGGGTAACAGTAACCATCCTACAAAGTCACTGTGAGGATTAAGTGAGATAACATGAAGTAAAGAGTTTAGCACATTACATCTATCACAAAGAAATGCTCAATATATGTTCATTTTCATTTCATTTAGGGCCAGCTTCATGGGGTTGTATGTGACTTGTGCAGTCGCACAGGGCTTTGACACTCAGAAGGGCACCCTGCTTGGTTTCATGCTCTGCTGTTGCTGTCTTGAATTTCTTATAATTTTTGAAAGAAGAGTCCCATGTTTTCATTTTGTACTGTAAATTATGTAGCTGGTCCTGGATTCACCCAAATAAATTTTAAGCCCTTTGAAGTATGAGATGCCATAGATGACTTTATACCTATGATACATTCTTCAATGCTTAGCCCAGTTTCCTGCATGTGGAAGGTGACAATTTATTGAAAATAATAGTAGTGGTTTATTTAAGGCAGTCAATATAGAATTCCACTGGTAAATACAGAAGACCTGCCTGGGAACCACATGTAATTATTTCATGCCTTAGCATCCAAATGGCTTTAATTACCAGCAAAAAAAGTTAAATGAAGGTAATGTTATGAACTCTGTTTCAATCACAGTATTTATGCATATCTTAACAAATACAATGATTTTAATAAAAAGCGTACCTTCAAGAAGCCAAAACTCTTTACAAAGTTCACCTTTAAGGTGTGCCTTCCTATAAATTCAGGAAGCACTATTGTTGCCTTTTGGGGTATGCCGGCTGAGATGTACAAAGGGATGCTTTCATTGTCCACCAGATGCTGTGCTCTAATAAACCAGCAAGACTTAAAAAGGCCTAGTCTCCAGCAGCCCTACTGGTAATCATTTTTCCAGGAATGTCCAATTATCAATCCCTGATAAGTTATCCTGGCTCCCACTGCCTTCTGCATGTGGGGGGAGGACACAGGACCCATGGCAACAATAATGCAGAGTGATGACATAAAAGGTATGCTGGGAATATACATTGATCAGGGTATTGAAGCCCCAGAGAGAGTTAGGGGTAGGTAATTTTGCATATCTGGTATGATATACATATCCTTATAGCAGAATCAGAGCTGCTTTTTTGGATGCCAGCATATATTATAGGTCAAGAATGTGTTTTTTCATTGTACTTTACCAGGGCCTCAGAATTTTGACAGAAGAGATCCACTTAAAATGGAAAAATCAACATGGATGCTATCCCTATTAGAGTATTGCTCTTCAAAGTGGGTAAACTCAGTTGGTCAGAGAGCAGGGATAATGGTACTCAAGGATGACCAATTCAATGCGCCAGAGGCTCTTTATACTGTCCTGAGGCTATAAATGACAACAACTCAAACCAGCTATCTCATATAAACTTTAAGTGAGACATCAAGGGCACTTTACAGAGAGCATGGGCCAGTGTTAGAACCAGCACCCATATTATGACAGCTCAGAGGGCATCTGGGCATCCGTTATTCCAAGGGATCTGATAATTGTGCATATTTTGTATAAAATATATTTACGTCTTTCTATACATACAACTGTATGCATAGTTTTAAATTTTAATTTCCCACAACAAATTTTTTTAAACCAGGTACCTTTCTTCTCCTAAATGTGGATTAAAATAGAATTAAATCAGCATTCTTTACCATCTGCTAGGTGTAAATCACTACTTGCTCTAGGAAAAGAAGCTAGTTCTAAGTTCAGCACATAAAACCTTCACCAAAACACATTTCAGCTCTTTGGCATCATGGTTCAAGGACAGACTGTGCCTGCTGATCCTCTACCAAATGATTTGACTACAGTTGATTGATTATGTTTAAGGGTAACAAAGCAATCTACGGCTATAACAGCAAAAATGCAATTGCCTAAAATCTAATAAGGCAGCTTCTCCTTAGATGTGAATATAAAGAAGCTGCAGACCATGTATTTGCATCAACAAACTGCCCAAAGCAATTCTGCAACATACCCTTGCACATCCCCTGCAGATGTATTTTCTCCGCCTTAGAATGTGAGCAAGTTGATTTACATATTAATGAGAAACAACTGAAATGAAGCAATTAGGCAGGTGAGGATCCAGTCAGGGGAACAAATATTTTAAATATTGTTAAGTGGAGATCCAGAACAATATAAAGATAAATTGAGTTTGTATTCCTCTTCTTTAAGCTGGGCTGCATTAATGAGAAATTAATTGATTCTTGACAACTTTAATGAGTTTTTATTAACTGCATAATTGGAAAGAAAAATCCATGGATGTAATAAGCATCTTAATTTATTAGGGGCAATGTGATTGACTGACGGAGTCATGAGAAGTCCCCACAATGTGCTATTTCCATCTCCCCACAAATATCTAGGTGAGAATAAACCTCTCTGGTTCATGTTTCCTCTATTTTTTTGCCTGCTTGAGTAAGAGGAATATATTGTCTACAGGCAACATTGGGAGTAGAATGAGCACTGCGTGGATGACTCCAGCCCCATTTTATCGAGAACTTTCTGTGTGACTTTTATAATTATGTAATTTTTTCAGTAATTATTTGTCACTTATTTCCTCTTGGCTTTCATTTTCACACTTGGAAAATGATGACGATTAACTCTAAATTCCCTTTGAACTCTAAATTATATGTTTCTAAAGGTAAATTACATGGTGACTCGTATTTTAAGAACCCAATCAGTAGTCTCCATCCTGTCATCTAATCCAAAATAAAGTCTCTTTTCAGCAAAGTAGACACTAGCCAGGTTTTTACTAAATAACCAACTGGAATTTTCTAACATCCTTCTCATGCAGTCTAGCTACTGGTTTAGGAACCACATTCTCAAAATGTGATTCCTAAACCAGTAGCTTCAAGTTTACCAGAGAACTTTCTAGAAATGTAATTTCTTGGCCCCATCTGACAAACTAAATCAGAAACTCTGGGAGTGAGGCCCAGCAACTGATGTTTTACTTTCCTGATGATTCTATAATACTAAAGTTTGAGATCCACTGAGATATACATAAATATACCCACCAATATACATAAATATATTTAATTCATTTAGAAAAAGAAAATGCTTTGTGAATGGCTATATCAGAGTAGGTGGCCATTACCCGTGAACAGAGACTAATCAACTGATCCTATATGGGTCCTTGTTCAGACACATACCCTTCTCCCCTCAACCACCAACCCCTGTCTTGTTCCTTCTTTCATTTCTGAAATATAATTACTGCTTTATTAATTGGACTTACCCAAGAAAATGTAACTAACATTTGTAGAGCACTTTAGAATTTCAAATCACTTTTCATAGGTAGTCCTTCTGGATTATCACCTTCACTTTATGGATAATGGAGTCTCGAGGAGGTTAAGTGACTTTATAACGTTACATGGCCGGTAAATGCAAAAACTGCCATATGAACTCATTACTGAAACACAGGACCTTCAGTTTTCAATCAAATTTCCAACCAAACTGTAGGAAAAAAAAACAAAGAGTAGCTAGACAATTAAAAAAAAAATTTTATCCTTAACTCAGGGAAAAAGAAATTGGGCCTAGAATTAATAGTATTCCTGAGAGGAAATTAATCATATTCTTTAAGTTCCTATACAAAAACTCTTTTATTTGTAAAACTGATGTCTAAATTTATAAAGATGGTTGATAGTAACACAATTCAAAGGAAACTCGTTTCACTCATAAGTCATCAAACAAATGCAAATTTTCACAAAATCCCCAAGAAATCAGTTTAAATTTAAGATTAAGAAAACCAATTGATGAAAGATGATAAGCATTTAAACATGTAAATGAAGAAAATATAAAGTACAAATAAATCCACTGGCTTATTTTGGAAAATATTCTAAATTCAAATGTCCAAAATGAGAGGTAATAGAAAAAAATATGTGGGATAAAGTTCACATATTAGACTTTGTAATAATGAAGAACTCAAAATAGGACTTGTATTAACTATAGCTTTTTTTCCCAAAACAATTTATGTACAATCTTAGAAAAAGAAAAGTGGCTTTACTCAGTGCAGAAGACAGCAGTGCTATAAATTAACTCCAAGGCCCACATCTCATGATTCACTTGATTGTTTATCAGTTCTAGGAAATGTATGTTGGCAATTTAGATGAAAGGTGAAGGTAAAGACTGCAAGCGCCTGCTTTTCAACTCAAAGCGTTATTTGTACTAAAGATCTTCAGATTCCAAAGACAGAGAGTACGGTCAACTCTATTCACTTGGTTTCATTAGCAGAAAGAGCAGTGCAGGAATCTCTGTATTACTGTGTAAAGGCTAATAGTTTTGTTGAAAAAGAAAGCTATTCTAATTAAATTATTTCATTTGAATTAAATAAAATGGTTTATAACCTTTTTAAAATACTTATGCATAATAAATTATGAGTAAACATACCAAACTATATAAATATTTGGCATTTGAAAGATTTTTCAGTCAACTGTCCTATGCTTTAAACAAAAGGAAAAAAAAAAGAATGATTCCTTTCAACTAAGATTGTTAGGCTTCAATAAGAACTAACTTCTCAAAATAAAGTTTAGAATAAAATTACTTGTCAATCTATATGACAGATAAAGTTAATTTAGAAGCTCATTCTCCCTCAGTGAATAGATTTAAGAAGGACACCATTTATTTATTGCATTTCCATGAGCACATCTACCTCTATTATGTTTCAGAATCTATTTCTCTTTCTATATAAATACATTTCCAGCACCTGGTGTACTTGGAACTATCTTTAGGCTTCATGTAGTTGTTCCATCTAGATTTTACAGCACTTGTCCTCAAAACTTGTCAGAGCAATATCAAATATTCAAGGAAGATATACAGTGAGGTTAACATAAAAAAATCAATCTGTTCAGTTAAATAGGTAAAATTTCTTGTTTAAAAATATCTTATGAGGGCTTTCCTTGTGGCACAGTGGTTGAGAGTCTGCCTGCCGATGCAAGGGACACGGGTTCGTGCCCTGGTCTGGGAAGATCCCGCATGCCGCGGAGCGGCTAGGCCCGTAAGCCATGGCCACTGAGCCTGTGCGTCCGTATATATATATATATATAAAATGATTTAAATCTATGGAAAATGATTCAGTAAACCCATTTTCTGAATGGGAAAAATATTTATAAATGTTGTGTTTTATATTGTAAATGACATATCTGTGTATCTGCCAATCTATTACTTGGCTTTTACCAATTAGAGCATAATGATCTTCATTTTGGTATAACAAGCTATATTTTCAAAGATGTTTATCATTTCTTTGGTGTCATTTCCACTGACTATAATAAAAAATAGAAAAGGTGGCTTCCCTGTTGGCACAGTGGTTGAGAGTCCGCCTGCCGATGCAGGGGACACAGGTTCGTGCCCTGGTCCGGGAAGATCCCACATGCCGCGGAGCGGCTGGGTCCATGAGCCATGGCCGCTGAGCCTGCGCGTCCGGAGCCTGTGCTCCACTACAGAAGGGGCCACAACAGTGAGAGGCCCGCGTACAGAAAAAAAAAAAAATAGAAAAGGTAATGAATAATAATTAACAAAAATAGCCAGCTTACTTAGTGGTTTTGTTTCAAATATCCATCTCTAAGTTAGAAAAACACAGAATATTTGCTCAAAGGCCCACATTTTATAAATGGCAGTTGAGTTTCCAGATCAGTTGACCAAATACTATTTAATTCACAATATAATTGAACCAAAACACTCATAATACAGCTCCAATACATTTGACTGGCAGTGTCATACTTTAGAATTTTTAAGTTCAACTTACTTAAACGTATTTATATAATTTCTTGTACAAAGCACTCTTCTCAAAGGAAAAAAAAATCACCCTTTATAACATATCAAGGATATGTGTGTTCTGTTACCCAATTTTAAGGGTCAGAAATTTGCTTATCTCCCTGAAGAGTCTGTAGGATCTCAGACTTGATTCTTCCTACATGTGTAACACTTCCATCTGTGGCATGGTGGCCACTGTTCCTAGAAGCTTGTCCCTCCCTCCCTCCCTGGAGCCTTCAGGGTCAAACAGGGTCAGAGACAGTGGTTTACTGGAGGCAGCTCATACCAGCTTGTGAGAGCCAACATTTAAACCTTCTGGAATTTTGAGAGCTAGTGTCAAACACAGCCATTATTAGAAACTAAATAATATAAATTAAATCAAATATATTAAAAAAGATAAATGTTCAAATTCATCACTTCCTGTTTACTACATTTTACTCTTATTTATACTCTTGAGGATATTTAAGTCTATTGCATTTGTATGACAGAAATACTACCTAATGCTGTGTTATTTCACATCTCTTCCCCACTCTGCATTCACAGATGACACGTTAGTAGCTTAAATTTGGATGTAGTGGGAGTATTTATACCATGGGAATTGGCAAACACTAAAATTAGGGTTATTTATTCTGGAGAGCTGACTTCTCCAGGCAATCTCTGTATTCTATTCTCAACTAGAGTGATGCTTACCCCAAAGAAAGAGATTTTACATTTAAAATAAAAAAGAAAACATTTCCCCATGACATGTACATAACACTTCTCAAAATTTTCACATACATGAAACTGAACAAAATGGACACCAAGAAACTTATTTTTTAAAATGTCACAAGAATTGCAGCTTAATAAGGTGTTGTGCAGCAGAGTGTTGAGGAAGAGAGGGTTGATTATATGTACTTAAATTGATAAAATTATTTCTTCTTCCTTGTACTCTTTGACTAATGGCCAAGCAATTGGTCCCTGGACACAGAATCTCATACCTGAAGTGATAGAAGGAACAGATATAGTAGTTAAGAGGAAGGCATCTGAGTCAGGTTCTAAGGTAGTCAAATCCTATCTTGCACAATGACATTTCAAAAATCATTTTACACCAAAAATTGGAAGGAAGGGCAAAACAAGATATCAGAAAATGAATAGGTACATAGGTAGACAGTTTTGATGTTCCCAGAATTTTGCATATAAAAATAACTTTGCTTAGTACTTTCTGATGATGATGTTCGAAGGACCTTTAATAAATGATCTACCATATGACATTAATAAACAAATTTATTCTCAAATTGCTCATCAAATGTATAATTCTTAATAAAAATATGTAGACTTGTCTGCTGTAAATCCTCATTTTTGATTTATACATCTCAAAGTTAAAATACTCCTGAATTAAGAACGTATTTTGGGCTGGGGAGAGGCGGGAAGATGATGTTGGGAAGTACACAAGTACTACTTACAGTATTGGTAATTTTCTAGTTATTTAAAAAGGTTATGGGTTCACTGCTACTTTTAAATTATGCTCAATAACATATTTACTATATACATGATTTTGTATGTATCAAACATCACATAATAAAAATGCTTGAAAAGAAAAAAAATCTACCTTGCATAACATCCAGCTGGTATTTAGCATTTATAAGTCTCAGTTTCCTAATCCACTAAGTAGTCAAAGTCAGAGTACCTTCCTCATAAAACTTCTGTGTGTTTTAAATGATATAATGTATGTAAAGAAGAGGCTCTGAACGCTGACTGAACATCAGAATCACTTGGGAGCACTTAAAAAATACTGATTCTCGGAGTCAAAATCCTAGAGACCTTAATTTAATGATCTGGGGAGGAGCTGGGCATTACTATTTTAAACCATCCCCCCAGTTGACTCTTACCATGCCATCTGTGTTGAGAACTACTGTTACGCATCATTATCAGTGCTGCAATCCATCATCCCATGAGGTTGTCTACAATTACCAAAGGACAAAGGTTTTGAGACATACAGGAGAAAATGTGTTTATAAATTTGTTCATTTGCCAAAGTATCTCAGAAATTAGGTTTCTTTACTGTTACCACTCAACCCTTCAATGAAAGTAGAGCCACAGTTTAAAAATTTTACTACACTTGAGAGGGCCTTCTAAAAGTGGTTGTATTCTGAGTTACATTTCCCAAAGTGAAAGAGGCCAAAATCACTTCTCAGCTAATTTTAGTGAATTTCTTTGCTCTTCTGTTACTTTGTGCACCTAATTTACTGAAACTCTTGAATTAATCCCTATTTTCACCAGGTTCCATTGTAGTCACTCTAGTCCAAATCACTGCCATGTCTAAATGAGACGACCACAAATGCTCCCTGTCTGGCCTCCTTGCTGCCACTCATGTCCAACCTCCAGGGCATACTTCTTGTCCCTGACAGGGATCTTGTAAAAAGCACACAGCATTTCTTCTCATTCCTCTGCTCAACACCCCCCCGCCCACTTTGATATTTTCCTATCACCTTTAGATACAAATCCAGAGTTCTTCCCTACAAGGCCTTTTTGAGCAGGTCTCTGCCTTTCTCTCCGACCTAATTCATATGCTTCTTCCCATCCCTCACTCCACTCCAGCCTCTCTGATCCCTTTGCTATTCCTTGAATACATCAAACAAACTCTCTGTTTAGGTCCTTCACACTTGCTTCTGCCCTCTACCTGGGACATTCATCCACTCCAAATAACTTGACTCTCCCTTCCTTCACTTAGACACCTGCTTAAAAGTCATCTCTTCAAAGACCTTCTTGACCACTCTATCTAAGATTACAACTTAATTCCAACAACTGTTGTCACTTTTCATCCATTTATCCAACTTTATTTTCCTTTAAAGTACATTAATTATATTACATACTTTATTTTTATTGTACCTTTTCTCCATAGAATTTGAGCAGTACGAGAGGATGAACTTTGTCTCTTTTGTTTGTCACTGTATCCTTGTCATACAAATATGGACAGATACAGAGCAGAAATTCAATAAATACTTGTTGGATGGATAAGTAACTATGTAGTCAGGATGAGTTGTCTTCAAGTCCTGTGAGTCCCAGAAAATTCTAGAATTCTTTTAGTTCACTGATTAAAACAGCAAGACCAATTAGCTTCACAACAGATGGGAAACCTAAGTCCAAGCAGCCATCTTGCTAATTCTGACATCTGTCACAAGATACATTAGGCAGAAGTATGCAGAGATCAGCTAATATTCAGCAGCAATATAGGAAACACACCTCAAACTCTAGTCCTTCCACCATTAGTATTTTCATGAAATCTGAAGGAGAGCACCTTATAATATCCATAATCCAAGGAGCATGGATTAAATCCATTTTAATTCTTGTTCTGTTACTGATTTGAAAGAAAACGTCATCCTATATTTTGTATGTGATTTGAAAAATTCAGGTCAATGGAGCACATAATCTAGTTTGACAATTTTATTCCTAAGAAGTTTACTGTTTGTAAATCAAACAACATTATAGGGGGTCAATACATTAACTGCAGCAAATAACACATGTGTGAGAGAATATTTTCAAAAGAAAAAAAATGTACTTTTTATCTCCATGGTACTGATGATATCTGCTGAGAAGTTTACAGATAGATGCCCCCAATATTATTATCATTATCTCATCATTGTTAAAAAGACAATAATGAAAGTGATGTTTCTTCCTTGGAAGTGGAAGGACAAAATAACCTGCTAGAAACGTTCAAGCAAGTGCTTTGGTTAATTTGGTATACAATGATACCAGAGAAGGTTAGAATATTGCATGAATTCACCAGTTTTGTTTTGTGTCATACAGACATAGCCAGGCTCAAATGAAATGTGCTTTTATTGAAGTAAGAGCACTCTTATTCACAATACAGGAAATTAAATGATCAGTTCTTGTCAAAAAGTAAGTTGCTTTAAGGAAAAGGAATTCTTCTGACAGTCAAATTTTATTCTTTCAGGGAACAAGCAATTCTTTGACAGAAAAATATGTTATTGTCAGAGGATATGTACTCCTGTGTTATATTTTGCTAGTTTTCTATTTTCTCAGTACATAAGGAACAGATGGAAATAAGGCTGATCCAATGAAAAAATTTCTTTTACATTCCAACAATAAGGAAATCTAAATTTCAATGAAATAATCTAACCAAATTTTCACATATATGGGCATATATTTTGGAAACCTTATAGGAAGTGTAAAACCAAGGAGAAATCATGGGAATTATTAAAATGATATTTGCCTTTTCATTTCCTTTCAGAGTACTTTATAGTAGTTATTTGTATTCCTCTGTAAATCCTCATTTTCCCTAAATATGAATGCGAAAGTTATACTACTTGCTCCAAAATGATGTTTAGCTTTCCTGGAGTTTTTTTATACTCTGAATAAATTATAGTCACTTGGGCTGGGGCTAATCATATCATTTAAAAAAAAAGGAGTATGAACACCCTCAGATCGCTGGCTAAGGAAGTAACCTTTTCCAATGCACTATATGGCTACGTTCACCTCATGCCACTAAATCATTCAGATTTTAAAACATAATCATCTTACAATACAATTATTTGCTGTCAAAATGAACCTGGTACCAATTAATAGTATGTCAGTATAAGCAAATAACCTGGATCAACATTGAGGGCAATTAATTTGACTCCAATCAAATATTTAACTTATCTTAGTTCATACTCAGAGCGTCAAACTTATGGCTATCAAATACAGTAACAGCCATTCACATGAGTAGAACTCTATCAGATGCCAGTATTATTCAACTCTCGACGGCACAAAGAGCTATACAAAAAACAAAACAACACAAAAAAACTATGGCAGTTCTCACACAAAGAAAGCCAACAGAGTCTTTAGTGGGTTGCTTGTGTGAAGTATACAAGCCTTCCTTTTACTCCAAAGGAATATATTCTTTAATTAAATAATATATTAATGATATTAAAGACAGTACCTCAGTTGGACCCTGCTGGCTGTTCTCCTAAGGCAACCAGCAGAAATAAACCCTAGGATCCATGAAAAGCTAAACATTCAGGG